>NC_087203.1:5330825-5535825 GCF_015104395.2 Macrobrachium nipponense
TTATTTCCAAATTATCTTAAAAAACAAAAGTAAAATACTAAACCAAAGTAAGGGGTCCTGTCTCCCTGAAGGGGCAATACTCCTCAGCCTGTCACACACAACGCAAGCGGTGCAGATGCAGGGGGAGTATTATCTACTACAAAAGCATTTGTACCAAGAAAGGTCAACATGGCAAACAAGGAAGGTTTGTCTAAAAACGTTGACATCCATGGAACTTCTGGCTGAATAAAAAGAAATAAAGCGTAAGCTACAATAAAAAAAAAAACTTGGAAAAGGAGAGCGAAGCGAAACTCCCCTCCAAGGCGGTAAAATAAAGACTGGTATATCACGGTGGTCCGAGCTTGGTCAATGACCAAACATCTGCCTCGTATATGCATGAGTTGTCAGATGCCACAGATTCCTTGTTTTACCATCTTTGATTTTTAACGGGTTTCCAGCTAGCGCTAGAATATTATCCTATTGTTAAGAATGAAGGTTTGTTCCGCGTATGAACAATGTAAATTTATGGACAACGAACAATTTTCAAAATGAAAATCTAATGACTACTCACACTTTTGCCATGCTTTGCTTCAACTCCAGTGCCAACAACTAAATCTGTATAACTTAATCCTCCCATTTTTAACACCTTTGGAGTCTTCCCCGGAGTTTGTGGTGATCCTGCAAGCAATAATTTATTAGTTAAAAAAATAGTGGGCATAGTTATGGCAATATATTTTCTATTACAACTTTAGTTTGGACTAGTAATCCTTCAATTATCTGGATCATCATTATCTGGAACTTGACAGTATTTGACATGCCTGAATCAGGGACTAAGGCCCCAAATTGATTTAATATATATATAGTACAGTACAGACCCGGACCTCGATTGTATTAGAACTCTTAATAATCGGATTTCAACGGAAAATTTTTAGTAAATGTTGCATCTGAGCTCAACCAAATATTCAGAAACCGACCCAAGAAATCATATGATTTTTGTAAACAAAAGTGGTTTAGTCAGTCACCGCTAATAGGTGCTGTTCCCATGCTCATTTGGTGAGGAAATCTGTAAGACTCACAATTAAACTTAAGATTGCTAAAAATATATAAAGTAAGAGGCATTCTGTGACAACTTATTTAATGATAGGCTAACCCTTGAAGTGTTGATAGTTGTATCAATAGTTGGCTACAGTCACAACTATCGACACTAAAGAAAACATTAGTAACCTAATATTAATGGTGAAAACCAGGTTATTCGAGTGAATCACTAGTGATACAACTTTTGATACTGTAAACAAAACAACTAATTACAGCAATTACCGTAATTAGGATGAGCGAGTTCTTACTTTGTTACCGGAGTAATTCTAAAAACCGAAAAGGTCCATAAGGCAACATATATTTTCTGGAGAAAATGATAATTCGAAAAAGTTAAACGTATTTTATAGAATATAAGCATTGTCATTTTAAGCCATTTGCATTCGATATTGTTTACATTCTCAAAATCTTGGCTGATTGAGCTATGGATATCTTCACAGCCATTACACTTGGCTGGTAGATATGTAATTTAGATACTTTCTTGTAAATTAGCAAAATTGGGTTTAAAAGTGGCACAATACTTGAATGTATAAGCGTTAAGTGTGATTTATCTTGTTTTGAACATCAATTTCACCTGCGCTTCTTTTTTTTTCTTTTTATAGTGACGGCAAATGCCATCAGCAATCAGCCATTTCTTGATTTTGTTGCTTATGTCTCTACTACAGGTTTACAATGGCTTAATCCGTAATTTAAAAGAGAGAGAGAGAGAGAGAGAGAGAGAGAGAGAGAGAGAGAGAGAGAGAGAGAGAGAGAGAGAGAGAGAGAGAGAGATTGGGTTGTTACACTGACACATATCCATTAGCAAAAGACGATAATATTTGTATATTGAGAATAAATGGAGAAACAAATCCAGTTATGTAAATGTACATATATTTCAGTTTAAAAACAGCAAAGATAGCTTTCAGGAATCTGTTCGGTTCCCTAAAGCTATCTTTGCTGTTTTTAAACTGAAATATATGTACATTTACATAACTGTGGATTTGTTTCTCCATTTGAAGACTCGTGCTACTAAGAGGATTTTTTAATTGAGAATAATGTTAATTTTAATAAAACCCTTGTTATACTGTATCTAATCATACTGCATGTATTATTACCATATTATCAAATTATATTACAAACAGAGCGATGTGACATGTCTATTCTGGTTTTGTTTACAATTGGAAAATATCAGCTGATTTCATTTAACCATTATGATTACTGTCTTTTAAGAATTGCAGCTACATTATTTATAAACACAGTACGTATATAAATAAAGTGCTACATGTTTTTTTTTTTCAGCCAATGCTTTTATCTACCAAACCATTTTGCACTCTGCTTATTAGTTATTATTCGTAATTCCCAGTCGTGCTTGACTTCCGATGCTCGTAAATTGTAGTTCCCAGTCGTGCTTAACTTCAAGCCTTGTTGTTTACTAAGCAACAATAATTTCTTGGTAGTATTTTATAATCAAATTAAAGGGTTTTGTGATATCGACAGCCCCCCAAGGAATCCTTAATATCAGGATTCTCTCCAATTTTAAAGGCATACATTTATGAGTATCTACTTTCAATGGGTATTATATTACTCCACCAATAATGATGTCTGATGTCATCACACTAAAAACCATACAGTGGCTATGAAAAGTGCCCCTATTTTACAACAATAATTTAAAATTAAAAAGTTTTAATATAACACTTATTGAAAGATATTTCAAAGTGATTTTGTATACAGTATCCTGTGGACTGTATGATTTGTTTACTAGCTAGTGACGTAAATTAGGGAATTTTTCTCAAGTTTATGATAACCTGACATAATTCGGCTTATATTTAGTGTTTTATTAATTTGCTGAGAATTAGGCTTGATATTCAATGTTTTTCTTATTAGCAACAATAATTATTGCTTACCCCTTACAGTACATACTACGTGTCTAGCCTATGGCGCTCAGTCAACCATCATATTACGGCCGAATTGGGTGTACGTAGGGCAGTTATTTTACTACAATATATATTTAAAATTGAAAAAAGTCTGTTGAATGGTATGTTATTTAACACTGAAATTATCTAATTGTAAAATATATGTATTTATGAGTAATGTTTTGTATTATGATGAGATGATAACTGGTGGTCAAGAACGAATTAATTCATTTTCAGTTATTTCTTATGGGAAAAATTCATTCAGATCTCAACAAAATCGCATCTCGTCACTTCTTCTGGAACGAATTAACACCGAGGTCAGGGGCTCTACTGTGTGTGTTTGTGTGTGTGTGTGTGTGTGTATAAATTATATATATATTATATATATATATATATATATATATATATATATATATATATATATATATAATATATATATATAATATATATATATATATATATATATATATATATATATATATATATATATATATATATATATATATATATATATACTATATATATATATATATATATATATATATATATATATATATATATATATATATATATATATATAATATCTATATATATATATATATATATATATATATATATATATATCTATATATATATATATATATATATATATATATATATATATATATATATATATATATATCTATATATATATATATATATATATATATATAGTATATATATATATATATATATATATATATATATTTAATAAAAATTTAAGAAATTTAAAAAAACTGCAGTCCAATGTTGGCAATGCTGTGTGGCCTCAGGAAAATGTTGGTAACACTGCTTACACTAAGACTGAGAAAGGGTTTGAGGGGTAGAGGGAGGCCTCAAGAAGTTTCCAAGGTGAGGGAGGGGGGTTGGGTAGGATGGCTAGACATCATGGAAGAGGAGGGGCAGAAAGGCTGTGCTGAGAAGGGGCTGTTTTGGAAGGAAGGTTGAATTGGGGAGCAGTTTCCCTGGCTGGGAGAGGGTGGGGATGCAGCATTGAATGGGTGAAGAGGGCTAGGTAGACGTCTGACTTGATACAGCTTGATTTGTTTCATGTTAATCTTATGACTTTATTTATATTTTATGCAATTCTCATTTATATTTTTGCTGTATTTTCTCATTTTTTATTTTTACAACCCAAAAGACAAATGCAGTCATGTGCATGAGAGAGAGAGAGAGAGAGAGAGAGATGAAATACCATCAGCGATACAATATTCTCTAGTACTGTTATGATGAGATAATCATACTAGTCAACTAAACTTGTAATGAAATACTCCACAGTAAATCAAGCAAAGCAAAAAAGACAAATGCAAATGTGCTACTGCACTAGAAACACACAAATACAAGCTATGTAGAGACAGTAACACACACAGGCATACAAGTAAAGCTTCCGTAATATGTATTATGAAGTGAAATGAAAAATCATTAATTCCAAAAAAACAAATAATGATCAACTACTTTTTCTGTAATATTCTTACAATGAATTTGCTCTAAAAAGTCATCACCGAGAAATGACATATGTGCAAAATGTAAACATAGGGTTTTGTAATGTATCTGTGTGTTACAGTATACAGGCAGTCCCCGGCTTACAACGGGTTTGGCTTACGACGTTCTAAGGTTACAACTCTCTTCAATTAAATATTAGAAATTATTACCAGGTTTATGATGCATGTTCCACGGTGATCTGGCAGAAGAAATATGACTGCAAAAATGAAAAATAATCAATATTTGAAGGTTTTTTTTTAGGATTGTCGACAATGTTCCGGCTTACGATGATTTTCGGTTTACCACACGTTTCAAGAACAGAACCCGTCATAACCCAGGGACTGCCTGTACTATGTTTGTATTACAAACTGAACAAATTTCCTTTTTGGTATATTTTACAAGGCTAGGTTTTCAAACAAGATTATCAAACTTTTGGCTTATGTAAGAATTCATAAACAGTTATGAAGTAAATAAACAAAGTCAGGAATCAAATGTTTTACAATTTTGAGGGCTTTCACTATAACATAAAGAATGTTAGTTTACTCTTGTATAACTGTTTTATATTTATACATGCACAAATAAAATAATTCCAGTAATACATTAATTTCTTTTAACAACTAAAAAATTATTCTACTAATTCTTTTGCTAGTAGGCTCAGCTAATTTTGAGAATGTAAACATTAGTCACTGAAAATGATTAACCAATTGGTTTCCTTCTACATTTTAGGATGATTATATATCATGATAATAACCAGTATTCTATATGTAAATCCATTCAATAAGTAAAATATTAGTTTCATTACCATCCCCTTTATCTTAAATACACCTGTAATAGCCTATTTGACTTGTGCAAGTGGATACTGTACATATAAAACTTAGCCTAGGTCAATATAGTCACATGTACTAGTACACAATTTGTATCTTGTGAATGATAATACAATATGATAAAAACTGATAAGGTGCTATATAAAAATACATTAACCCTCTTACGCCGATTGGATGTATTAAACGTCGACATAACTTGTCTGTCGGGTGCCGATTGGACGTATGGTATGTCGATAAAAAAAGTTTTTTTAAAAATTCACGGAAAAATACTTATAGGCCTACCAGGCAAAAACTTTTGAATCACGCGCCTTGGGGGATGCTGGGAGCTCACGGATCAAGGCGTTGTTTTGTTTACAATCGTTACGCAGGCGTGCAAGCGCGAATTTCTTTCTTCTCGCACTAAAAAGTATCAGTGACATATCTCAAGAAATTATTTAGTCACTTTTACATAATTTTTGCACCATTTTAAATTAGCCGTTACATGGAGTATTATATATGAAAATGTGCGTAATTTCATGTAGAATACAACAAAAAATACTCATGATTGTAGCTTTTATCAGTTTTAACGATAAGTGCCAAAATTTCAACCTTCGGTCAACTTTGACTCTACCAAAATGGTCGAAAATGCAATTGTAAGCTAAAACTCTTATGTTCTAGTAATATTCAATCATTTACCTTCATTTTGCAACAAATTGGAAGTCTCTAGCACAATATTTCGATTTATGGTGTATTTATGAAAAAAACTTTTTCCTTACATCCAGCGGCGGTAACTCTTCCGAAAAAAACATCAGAAATTTTTTCGTAACGTCCGATTGTCCGTAATGTTTGCACATGTTAATTTTTTAAATTAGCTGTTACATAAAGTTTTATATATGAAAAAAATTGCGCAATTTCATGTAGAGTACAACTAAAAACAAACACATGTTTGGTAGCTTTTATCAGTTTTGAAATATTTTCATATAAATATCGATAAGTGCCAAATTTCAACCTTCGGTCAACTTTGACTCTACTGAAATGGTCAAAAAACGCAATAGTAAGCTAAAACTCTTATATTCTAGTAATATTCAATCATTTACCTTCATTTTGCCAACAAATTGGAAGTCTCTAGCACAATATTTCGATTTATGTAAGTGGAATTTTATGAAAAAAAAAAAAACAGTTTTCCTTACGTCCACGCGGTAACTCTTCCGAAAAAATCATACGTGCGATTGTCGTAATGTTTGCACCATTTTAAATTAGCCGTTACATAAAGTTTTATATGTGCGCAATTTCATGTGGAATACAACAAAAAATAATTGAAGGTTGTAGCCTTTCTCATTTTCGAAATATTTGCATATAAATCATGATAAATAGAAAAAAAAACCACGTTTGGTCAACTTTGACTCTACCGAAATGGTCGAAAAACGCATTGTAAGCTAACACTCTTACAGTCTAGTAATATTTAGTCATTTATCTTTATTTTGAAACAATTGGAAGTCTCTAGCACAATATTTAGATTTATGGTGAATTTAAAAAAAAACTTTCCTTCCCTCCGCGCGCGGATTCTCCGCCGCAAATCTCCGAAATGCGTACGTCGCATTCTCGTAATGTTTGCACCATGTTAAATTAGCCGTTACATAAAGTTTTATATATGAAAATGTGCGCAATTTTATGTAGAATACAACAAAAAATAATTGAAGGTTGTAGCTTTTCTCATTTTCAAAATATTTGCATATAAAAAAAATATATATATAAAAATTTTGACATTCGGTCAAATTTAACTCGTCCGAAATGGTCGAAAACTGCAATTGAAAGCTAAAACTCTTACGTATAGTAATATTCAATCATTTGTCTTCATTTTGAAACAAATTGGAAGTCTCTAGAACAATATTTAGATTTTATGGTGAATTTTTGAAAAAAATGATATTGTTAAGATACAATGAAGTTTTATACATACTTACCTGGCAGATATATACTTAGCTATAGACTCCGTCATCCCGACAGAATTCAAACTCGCGGCACACGCTACAGGTAGGTCAGGTGATCTACCATTCCCGTCGCTGGGTGGCGGTATCCAGAACCATTCCCGTTTTCTGAGCCAAGATTTTCTCTTCCACCTGTCTCCTGAGGGGAGGCTGGGTGGGCCCTTAATCGTATATTATCTGCCAGGTAAGTAGTATAAACTTCATTGTATCTTAACAATATCATTTTTATACATGCAACTTACCCGCAGCATATATATACTTAGCTGATTGACACCCTTGGTGGAGGGTAAGAGACAGCTAAATACATACAAAAATAAAAAATTTTTAATAACGGAAACAACAATTGTTGTAGGTATCAATCCTTGGTTCTTACCTGTCTGGGCAGAAGACTTCATGATTACGGTCATTTAGTCTGCATGCCTCAAGAGCTTCAGTGAGGTAACTACCTATAACTGAATAGCCCTTCTGGATAATGTCAATGGGGGCTAGCCCGCTTACGCGACAGAGCCTGCATGGATCATACCAATGGGGCTTACCCGCTTACATGGCAGAGCCTGACCTGTATCTTATCAATCGGGGCTAGCCCTCTTACATGACAGAGGCTTTAGGTTTTACATAATGCACAACGAGGAGACCACAAGTTAATCCCGACCACCTGACCTTCCTAACCATGTTAAATCTAGGAACCGAAAGGGGTTATTCCTATACCCTCTTCCAATCAACCATAAAAACCAAACACCATAATGCTAAAATTACATTAACTAAACTAATTAGGATTAACCTCAGCTCCTCCTCCCAGCACTAAATCCGCAGAAAACCATGCTCCCAGTGAAAAGCACTTCTCATAAGTAACTCTCACATCTCTTAGATAGTGAGAGGAGAACACCGAGTTACACTTCCAATACGTGGACTCCATTAGGGCTTGAAGGGACCACGTTTTATGAAAGGCCATTGAGGTTGCTATGGCCCTCACTTCGTGTGCTTTCACTCTGAGGAGCCTAAACTGTTCTTCTCCACATTTAAGATGCGCTTCCTTATAATGTCTTTATGAAAAACGTAAGGGCGTTTTTTGAAATAGGTCTTGTCGGATCCTTGACCGAACACCAACGACTTTCTTGCGTACCTCCCAAAAGAGACTTTCTTTGTAAATAAAATTTTAGCGCTCTTACGGGACATAGGGTCTTCTCCTGTTCTTCTCCCGTAAGAGAAGAGAGTGCTTTCACTTCGAAGCTTTTGTAGGCCATGGTTTTGATGGGTTTTCGTTCTTGGCTAAGAAGAGAGGCTTAAAAGAGCAAATTGCAGTCTCCTTCTTAAAACCCACTCTGCCTTCTAACGCTTGAAGTTCACTCACCCTTTTTGCCGTGGCTAGGGCGAACAGGAATAGAGACTTCCTTGTCAAATCTCTAAAGGAAGAATTATTGGCAGGTACGAATTTTTCAGACATAAGATAATGAAGTACTATATCCAAGTTCCAACTTGGATTCTTTGTGTTCTGACTTTTTGAGGTCTCGAAAGACCTAATAAGATCATGTAGGTCCTTATTGTCCGACACATCCAGGCCCCTATGCCTGAAAACCGAGGCCAGCATACTTCTATACCCCTTGATCGTAGAGACAGCTAGGCCACCCTTTCTTCTAAGGTAAAGAAGAAAATTTGCAATGTCGGTTATAGAGGTACTGGAAGAGGATACCTCATGCGCCCTGCACCATCTTCTAACACCTCCCACTCGACTGGTACACTCGTAACGTGGAGGGTCTCCTGGCTCTTGCGATTGCTTTTGAAGCTTCTCGAGAAAACCCCCTCGCTCTAACGAGTCCTTCAATAGTCTGAAGACAGTCAGACTTAGAGCAGGGAGGTTTTTGTGATACCTGTCGAAGTGGGGCTGTTTGAGAAGATTGTTTCCTTATTGGTAGAGTGATCTGGGAAGGAAAGATCCGCACCATACCACTTCCAGCCAACTCTGTCACCCCAATCTATGGGCCTGGCCAGAAGGGGGCGATCAACGTCAATTTCGTTCCTTCTGAGGAGGCGAACTTTCTTATCACTTCCCCTACTAGTTTGAAGGGGGGAAAAGCGTACCCGTCTAGTCCCTTCCAATCCATGAGGAGGCCGTCTATCGCTATTGCTCTTGGATCTGCAATCGGGGAGCATAATTCTCAAACCTCTTGTTCCAGTTGGTTGCGAACAAGTCTACTATGTTCGGCCTTTTTTCCCCATAACCCCCATAACTGCTCGCACACTTGAGGGTTGAGGGTCCATTCGGTGGGGAGGACTTGGTTTCTTCTGCTTAGCAGATCCGCTCGAACATTTCTCTCTGTATAAATCTCGTTAGCAGAGAGATCTCTTTCTCTTGAGCCCAAACAAAGCAACAACTCCCTCGCTGTCTCGTAAAGGAGAATGAATGGGTTCCCCTTGCTTTCTGATATACGCTAGGGCGGTCGTGTTGTCGGAATTGACCTGAATGATCGATCCTGAGATCTGATTTGAAAGTGCAAGAGAGCTAAGTGATGGCTTTCAACTCCTTTTTGTTTATGTGCCAGGACACCTGAGCTCCTTCCCAGGTGCCTGACACTTCTTCCAACCCAACGTTGCTCCCCACCCTACATCCGACGCGTCTGCAAACAACGCTCGGAGAGGGCTCTTTATGTGTAAGGATACTCCTTGACCGAGTTTCTTCGGGTCTAGCCACCACCGAAGATCTTGCTTGATCTTGTCTGTGATCCTGAATGATTCTTCGAGGTCCTGGGAACTCTGATCCCAGTTCTCCTTCAGATAATACAGAAGGGGTCTTAGGTGCAGTCTCCCTAAGGAAACAAACTGCTCCAACGAGGATATGGTTCCCAGCAAACTCATCCATTCCCTTGCAGAGCAATGTTCTTTCCCTAGAAACACTGACACCTTTGCAAGGCAGCGTTCTATTCTCTCTGTTGATGGAGACGCTAGAAAACCCCGAGAATCCATCTGAATCCCCAGATAAACTATGTTCTGCTGGGGATCCAGCTGGGACTTCTCGAGGTTGACTAGGAGTCCCAGTGACTGTGTCATCTTTAGTGTTACCGAAAGGTCCTCCAGACACTGATCCTTCGACTTTGCTCGTATTAGCCAGTCGTCCAAATACATCGAGATCCTGATTCCTTTTAAATGTAGCCAATTGCACCACATTCCTTAGGACACCCGTGAAGACTTGAGGGGCCGTCGACAGTCCGAAGCAAAGCGCTCGAAATTGGAAGACTCTTCCCTGTGACATGAATCTGAGGTATTTCCTTGATGCCGGATGAATTGGCACATGGAAATATGCATCTTGAAGGGTCCAGGGATACTATCCAGTCCCCTGGACGAAGAGCAGAAGAAGAAGTCTCCATCGAGAACTTCTTGATCACAAAGAAGTTCAGCGCACTTACGTCCAAAACCGGCCTCCCACCCGCCCGAGGCTTTGGGTACCAGGAATAGACGGTTTGTAGAAACCTGGTGAATGGAGATCTTGAACCAGTTCTATTGCCCTCTTCTTGTATCTCGCTGTTAACTCCCCTTGGAGTTCTTGTTAAGGGAGGATATTCCCTGAAGGGGATGAGGTATCCTCTCTCGAGGATAGAGAGGGTCCAGCTGTCCGCCCCTCTCTGCGCCCAGACTCTGGCAAAATTCGAAGTCTGGCGCCTACAGCTATCTTGAGGACTTCTTCATTTTGCCTTCCCGCAGGTCTCCTGGAAGGTCTTCCTCTGGTGTCCGGTCTTCTACCTCTAAAAGGGGTTCTTGAGGAGGAAGAGGCTCCTCGAAAGGGCTGCTGAAGAGGTGCTTTCTCCTTCTTTTGAAAGGGAACAGCAGGCTTGAACCTCTTTGCTGACTGTGTCAGTAGATCCTGCGTAGCCTTACCAGCTAAGGATTTCGCTATATCCCTCACCGTGTCCTGTGGGAAAAGGTGGTTAGAAAGTGGAGAATATAGCAAGGCCGACCTCTGCAGAGGAGATACTGACTTGGACAGGAAAGAACCGTACACTGCTCTCTTTTTTTAATACTCCCGATCCAAAAAGGGCAGCCACTTCCCCACCGAAACCGTCCATCACCGCTCTGTCTAAACAAGATAATACACTCGATAGTTCCTCCATACTGACAAATTCGGGATCTTGGGCTCTCTTCGCAAGGGCTCCCAAAGCCCAGTCCATAAAATTAAATACCTCGAGTGTCCTGAAGAGGCCCTTTAGGAGATGATCTAGTTCACACATCCCCCACGTCGCTTTTGCTGAGAGTAGAGCGCGCCTCCTTGAAGAATCGACTAAGGAAGCGTAATCTGCATCTGCGGATGAAGGCAGTCCTAAGCCCATAGGCTCCTGGGTATCGTACCATCTCCAGGTTTTACCCGTTCAACTTTGAAGGAGGGCATGAAAAAACAGTCTTGCCCGCGTTCTCTTTTAGTTTTAAGCCACTCCAAAGCCTTTGAATGCTTTTTTCATGCTAAGGGTAGGACGCATTTTCACGAATGAGGATGCTTTTGGAGACTTCGTGCTGGATAACAAAGATCCTGGAGAGGGCGGATCCGCTGGTTGAAGCTTATCTCCGAACTCCTGCAACAACAACAAAGACAATCTCTTATAGTCAGAGACTACTAAATCCACTGGTATTCCTCATCTGAGACTTCTTCTAAGTCTCCGGCTGTAGGAGATCCTTTCGTGAGAGACGGTTCTTAGAAGTAGAGGGACTTCTCTCAAAAGAAGAAGATCGTCGCCCGTGCGACATATTCTTGCTACTACAAGGCGCAAGGGAGCTCGTAAAGGCATGAGATCTCCTCTCAGTAACCTGTTTTCTACCAGGTGAAGGGCTCCTACTCTCAGAAGAGCTCATAAAGTGCGAAGGGGTCTTACTCCGACCTAAGCTCCTACAAGGTTCCTGGCGCCTGCTCGACTCCCTCCCGGATTCCTCTTGACTGGGACTCCTGACGCCTGCTTGACTCCTGGCGTCTGCTAGCCTCTGGCGCCTGCATTGCTCCTGACCGCTGACTCCTGAACTCCTGGATCCTCGCCTGACTGGAGCGCTTGACTCCTGGTAAGCTCTTGACGCCTCTCACTAGACTCCTGGCGTCTGGTAGGCTCTATACGCCTACTATATTCTTGGCGCCTACTAGGCTCTGTCAACTCCTGGCGTTTGAAAACATCCTGTTTCTTAGGCTCTTGACGCCTAACCTGGTCCTCAGTAGAGGAGTCCGACTCCTGACCTCTCCGAAAAGACGTAGCTGATCGTTTGCTCTGCGAGCGGCTACCGCTGGGAACTTTCTTTCTATACAGAGGAGAGGATCGCTTTTTTAAGGGAGAACGAGAGAGTCTCTCGGTGAAGAGTGCCTGCTAGAGTGAGAAACTTCTCTTCTACCACGGAGAAGAAGAAAACTTCGATCTCTTCACTGGAAGGGAGGAGTCTTTCCTTCGAGACGAATCCGTATGTAGAGCGCCTACCAGGGAGGATATTTGTTCCTGTAGATTAAGCAGGAAGAGCTTAGTCGGGTCTTGAGGCGCTGGAGACGGTCTTCTCGCCTTCTTACTACTCGAAGGAAAATTCTCTGGAAAGCGCTCAGCGTTCGAATCAAAAGCGTCTCCTTTCGGCGCAACCCACGATCTCTTCAACGGACGAGACTTTTGAAGGCAGAGCTATCCAAGGCAGCCTGGGTCGTTACTTCAGGATCTGCCGAAGGGACGCCTGATCGTTGGGGATGCTCCACATCCTCCCTGCGGCTTTTGACATTCCTCCTCCCCTGGTCCTGGGAGTTTGGAAGCGGTCTAGGCCTAGGAGCAATGCGGAGCCGATCAGACGCCCCTCCACTGACTGGGGTCACCTGTACTCACTGACACTCTTACCTTGCGTTTCCATAGCTTTAAGCTGATCCTGAAGCTCCCTGATCGAGGATCTCATTCTTTCCGCCATTTCTGAAAGTGAATCCTTAGATTCAACGCAGGGAGAAGGGGCTGAGGTTATGGGAGAAACATCATCTAGCTTGTTAGTTTCTAATTCAGGCTCAAAAGAACAGGATCTACTCGAGCTTCTTGCTGAAGCTTTTCTAGCTCTATCCTTCTCTCTTTTCTTAATATAAGAAGCTAAATCCTTCCATCCTTGCTCTGTAAGTCCCTCACATTCAGCACAAGTTCTATCAAATGCACATTCAGAACCTCTACATTTAATACAAAGTGTATGAGGATCTACCTCTGCTTTAAACAACCTAGTTCTGCATTCGTCCCTTGCACACACCCTAAACTTAGGTGTTACCTTAACTTCAGCCATATTAATAGAAAAAACCAAATCCAAGTCCTAACACAGTCCACAATAAGCGTATACCAATCCCGAGAACAAACAAGAGTACTTCACCAAATCAGTCCAACCAATTCTCGGCAAACGAGCAGAATTCCAATCAGGAGAGACCAAACAACAGTTGTTGCCGGCCTCAGCGACAGAGAAAATCTGGCTCAGAAAACGGGAATGGTTCTGGATACCGCCACCCAGCGGCGGGAATGGTAGATCACCTGACCTACCTGTAGCGTGTGCAGCGAGTTTTGAATTCTGTCGTTACGACGAGTCTATAGCTAAGTATATATCTGCCGGGTAAGTTCCATGTATAAAAACATTTTTTTTATGTCCGCTCGTTACGAATTCATGCATCATTTTGTGATAATATTTTCTCTGTGTTGCTTTGATCGTTTTACAATGTGTTATATCCCAAAATGATCGCAATTTAGTATACAATACAACGAAAAAAAATTAACTCGTTAGCTTTAACCGTTTTGCTCACAGAGCGATTTGAATACAATTATATATGAAATTTTGTTTTTGCGCTATCATATATCGCATTATTTATATATGATGATATTTTTTTCATTTCTGATGGTTGCATACTAACCTTCAGGCAATGACAAAAAAAGGAGCCAAAAATGAACTCTTAATCTTGAAAACTAAGCGCGCTCTGATTAAAAAAATATTTTTTTCTGCTTCAGCGCTCACGGGTCCGAGACCCCCCCGCCATACGGGAGACAATTTTTATTATACCCCTTCGGCGTAAGAGGGTTAATGGAAATAAAACCATGGCAGGCTGTGGATAAACAAAGATAGGTTACCTACCTACTGAACTGTGTAATTTGCGAGAGATAAAAAGGAGTTACATTTTTTTCAGGTGTATTCATAGATACTGTATTTTGTTAAAAATATGGGGGAAAAATTAGATATTTGCTTTTTGCACTAAGTCTTCATTTTGAAGTGTAATGGGTACTGTTTATACACATATAGAAAGTTTACAGTTATGTGATGCTAACAAGCTTAGGTGAGGAAGGGTCCAAAGTTACCCTTGAACACCCTTGGATTTTTTACATGTCCTTATCCGGATTTTGCTATTATCCAATGTGCCTTGGCTTTATTTACCCTGATAATTGAAGGATTACGTACTGTATATTACAAAATTGCTTATAATTATAAACTAAATTAATCTGTGGTTTGGCTAAATTATCTAATGTCAATAACAACAAAATGTCAATAACAACAACCACAATATGCTTCATATGCTTCACAATAAAGAACAATACTGTACTATTTTCTTAGCCATTCTTACCTTTAACATTTTTATTTACAGCACCTTTCTGCTTCTGAGAGGCCTACAATAAAAGAAAATGTGGGATTATTTCATTACCAAAAAAGAAAGGTTTTATTAAGTCAAATAGTTCACAATAAAAGTACTGGAAAATCTTAAAACAACAGAAACCTGCAAAAATGCTATCCTTGGTCAAAAATCTTCATTTAGATAAATGTCTTTATGAGAAACCATGCTGAAGCAAACTTGAGAAATACTACCTTATATATAATACAAAATCACATATCAAATTAAAATCATTAACCATAACACAAAAGCCAAATTAAACATCAATATACAGTATAATATAAAAACAATATTTTCTTGAATCAATAAGAAATAATTCCCCATCCTCTTATTTAATACATCCAGCTAAATAAATAAACAGGTTTTAATGTATGAAAACACTGTTTTTGGTAGCCACTATGAGTTCTCATTCTCAAAGGAATTATACAGTGTTCCCCCGTATTCGAGGGGGGATGGCCACCAGACCCACCCGCGAATAGTTGAAACCCCTAAAAATGCTTAAAACTGCCTATTTTGTTAGTTAGAAGTAAAGAAAAGTTTTACCGCTAAAAGTACATTTTACTATGATGAATTTCATAAATAAAACAATGGGAATTTGTGGATATTTCTCACAGAAAAATACCGTGAATAGACAATTTTCCACAAATAATGGGGGTATATGTTCCAGAGAGAAATCTGAAATACTACAGTCCACGAATACTCTCATGGTCTAACCAGGGCTTCATCACAACCAGCAGACATTTTCAGTGGCTGGGAATGTGTTGGGACACAGTTCACAGCCTTTTTGTATCTTCCCCTCAAAACTCAGAACAGAATAAGGATAAACCTCAAAGGGTTCCTGACACAGCCCATTGCTTCCAGACAGCAATTAGAGTGCATGATGGGTCTGCTACAGTTTGCATCTATAATAGATCCAATACAGGCAGTCCCCAGGTTACTACGGGGGTTCCGTTCTTGAGATGCATCGTAAGCCGAAAATCGTCGTAAGCCGGAACATCATAAAAAAATCCTAAGAAAACCTTACTTTTAATGCTTTGGGTGTATTGAAAAGTATGTATACTGCATTCTTATTGCCTTTCTCATAAAAAACCTTTAAATATTGATTATTATTTTGCATTTTTGGTGTCATATTTCTTCTGCCAGATGAGAGTTGTAGGCGTCGTAATCCTGGAACATGCATTGTAACCCTGGAAATAATTTCTGATGAATATAATTGAAAAGCGCCTTAACCTCGGAACGTCGTACTCAGGTTGCAACTGAAAAACATGAACAAATTTTGGATGTCACATGCAAGAAAAAGGATGCAAGACAAATCTCACAAAATGCATAAAAAACTTGGGAAGAAAATGCATCAAAAACTTGGGAAGATACTTTGGCCATGGACACGGAAGGAATCTCTGGCAAAACAGGTCACCCTGATTCCGCCGTCTGTAAAAGTAACAATACATATAGATGCCTCATTGACAGGTTGGGGAAGACATTGGGAGGATCGTCAGGTAGCAGGGAGGTGTCAGCTACTTTAAGGAACTGTTATATCAATTTCCTAGAGCTGATGACTGTCTTTTTGTCTCTAAAGAAACTCAAACCTCTGGAACAGACACACATTCTGCTGGTCCTAGACAATACGACTGCAATGTCTTGCATAAAAAAAATTGGGATCACGCTCACCTCCTCTCTATATGGTAATGTTAGCCATTCTTCAGATGGCACAGGAAAAGAAGTAGAATTTGTCTGCAACTCGCCTTACGGGGTCGCTCAATGTAATAGCAGACTCTTTGTCAAAGAACACAACAGCCTTAACAGAGTGGTCATTGGACAACCACTCCTTTCAAATAATATACAACCTACGAGAATCACAAACTCCCAGTATATGTGTCTCCGAATGTGGACAATCAAGCAATAGCGAGAGATGCCTTCCTATAGGACTGGAACAGCTGGATGACGATTTATCTTTTTCCTCCATTGTCCCAGATTTCGAAGGTTTTGAACAAGCTCCTAACCTTCAAGGGAACAGCTTACCTAATAGCCCCAAATTTGGCCAAACATGCATTGGTTCCTACTACTTCTGCAGCAGATGAAGAGGTCAATTCCATTACCATCCGCTGTACTATCCCAGAAAGTAGGTGTGAAAGTCATTTACACATCCTCCTTTCTAAGCCAAGACCTTCACATGTGGATTTTTAAAATACAATCTACCGTGAAAACTACTAACCCAATATTGCTAGGTACCTAGTGCAAACACTACGGACATCTTCTATCCGGCAATACCAGTCCGTATGGAGAATATGGTTAGATTATATCCTGAGTGAGAGCCCAATCAAGATTACTATAGAAACACTAATGAATTTTCTTATACACCTCTTTAAAGACAAACATCTTGCAGTTACAACAATTATAGCATACAAGGCTGCATTAACAGAACCCTTGCTTTATGGATTTGGGATTGATTCCAACATAGAAGTTGTCACTTCCCTTCTGCGGTCTTTTTCTTTACAGAGAACTGCTCCCGAAAGACTTCCAATTACTTGGTCCCTGAATATGGTACTCAAACTTTTATGTACTCTTCAATTCAACGGACCTAACGTAACCACCCCACGCATGCTTCAAAAAGCAATCATCCTGGTAGCATTAGCATCAGGAGCACGTATTAGTGAATTGGGTTCTCTTAAACGGGGACGATATATCACACAAACTGCTGATAACCAGTTATTGTTATCCCCTGAGCCATCATTCCTGGCCAAGAATGAGAATCCTTTAAAGAGGATATCTCCTATTCTTATAAGAAAACTCAGTTTAGCAGACATGGAAAATATGTTTCAGGTCTAATTTTCCTCCACATCCTAGCATGAACAAACCACTCTCTCTACAAGGGCTAAGAATAATTTTAGTGTCCCTCATTAAAAAGGCTAACCCACATTCCTTTCCTAGATCACATGATATTATGAAAGTAAGTATATCATTGACCTTTTTCAGAAATGTATTCTTAAAACACTACTGCCATGAGCTGGAACAAATTCGAATGCACTGTGTATCGGTAGGTGGCATGGTTAGTCCTGACCCCATAGGCGCCACGACAGAAAACAGGGGTCTTCCTAACGGGTGGGTATGTTGACTATTGCTGGGGAAGGTGCGTAAAGGTCGCAACCATACAACGCCTACAACACTCATCTGGCAGAAGAAATATGACACCAAAAAGGCAAAATAATCAATATTTGAAGTTTTTTTTTATGCAAAATGCAATAAGAACGCAGTTTACATAGTTTTTAATGCACCCAAAGCATTAAAAGTAAGGTTTTCTTAGGATTTTTGGTGATGTTCCAGCTTACGACGATTTCTGGGTTACAAAGCGTCTCAAGAACGGAAACCCTGTCGTAACCCAGGGACTGCCTGTAGAATAATTAAATACATGATTCTTTGTGAATCGTAACGAAGAGTTATCAGCTGATGAAATATAAATGGCGGCTAATACTACTTTGTTTACGTTTAGGAAATGAAGGTTGCACTAATTATAGCCTAGAACAGCCATAAAACATAAAAATAATAAGATTTTCAGATAAGTAAAACAAGATTTATATTTACTGTCGTGGTTATAATACAAAAATAAAGGTTTGTCGACTTATATGGAAAGGAATGCTACCTTATTGACTTCATTGTCTGGAAATGCAAAGAATATGGTAGGCTAAGCTTTAGTCCCTAAAGTTTGCACTTTTCCAATATAAAAACAACAACATAATAATAAAAGATACTCAAATAAGTAAAACAATATTTGTATTTATTGTCTGTTGTCAGGAAATCCAAAGCCTAGTCTTAGCCTAGTCCCAAACTCTTGCATATTTCCAAAACTAGCGTATACCACATGTAATGTTCAACCCTAAAATTTTAGACCATAAAATTGGTCTTTAAATATCAAACCTTACAAGAGTATATACAGTAAACAATATTTGAAGGTTTTTTGATGAAAAACACAATCAAATGCAGTTTACATCATTTTCAATAGACACCCAAAGTATTCAAAGTAAGGTTTTCTTGGGATTTTTGAAAATCTTCCGGCTTACGACACATCTCAAGAATGGAACCCCGACATAAATAGGGGATTGCCTGTATATGCAATAAAAAATGGAGTCAAACATCACATAAAGTCGAATATTACACGAGGATATATGGTAAATATTTATTTTTCAAACGCTGGTTTGGATCATTTGTACTCCCTGCTTCTGCCAGAGATTTATCTTTTTTGGATAGAGTGATTGGTGGTGATAGGTTTCTGTTTCATAATAGTAGTAGTCATGACTTGGACCATTGATGGATGGTCTCTTGTGTGTCACTTTTTCATAAGTTGTATTTCAACAGAGATCTTTCACATTCACAATTGATCCCCTTTGTCTGCCAAAGTATCAGCAGCACCAATAAGCAGTAAATGTGCATTGCTGTCGAACTTCCTAATTCCTGAGGCCCTTTATTCCTCACATCATTGTACTGTAAAAAAACAGTCTCCCAAAGGATGTAGTGCATCTGGAACTTCAGAAGTTCAAGTGAAGGTGCAATACATCAACTACCCTAATACTATTCTACCTGCATTTTTTATCTGTTTGTTAATTGATTATTTTTTCATCTTTTTTTTTTTTTTACAATAAGTGGTATTCTTTTTTTTATTTCCTTTGAACTCCTCTTACTAGTTCCTACTGAACACCATATTCTTTGGAAGCTTGAATTTCAAGTCAATGGCCCCTCTGGGCTTGTTCCATATGAAGATATCATTTTCTCAATAAGTTGTATTTCAACAGAGATCTTTCACATTCACAATTGATCCCCTTTATTTGCCAAAGTAACAGCAGCACCAATAAGCAGCAAATGTGCCTTGCTGTCGAACTTCCTAATTCCTGAGGCCCTTTATTCCTCACATCATTGTACTGTAAAACAGTCTCCAAAGGATGTAGTGCATCTGGAACTTCAGAAGTTCAAGTGAAGGTGCAATACATCAACTACCCTAATACTATTCTACCTGCATTTTTTATCTGTTTGTTAATTGATTATTTTTTCATCTTTTTTTTTTACAATAAGTGGTATTCTTTTTTTTATTTCCTTTGAACTCCTCTTACTAGTTCCTACTGAACACCATATTCTTTGGAAGCTTGAATTTCAAGTCAATGGCCCCTCTGGGCTTGTTCCATATGAACAGATATCATTTTCTCAATAATAACAACAATTAGTTTCTGGCTCAGCCGTGTCACTCCGTGAAATACGCTGCTGTGGTAGTGTTTTTCACTCGCCCCAGATTCATACCGACACCCTTTTAGAAAGGGTGAGCAAGTCAGAATATTCTGGCATGTCCAATTTAGCAGTTCTCTGGTATTTTAGCAATATTTTACCTTAGAAATAGCGCTAAAGGAACGTATTTCACTGGGCGACATGGCTTCCTCGCCCAGAAACTAGATTTTTCCTACGTCAAAATCCCTTAAGTGGTAGTTTGAGAGATTAAAACAAAAAAATGAGACAACTCAGTTTCCTATGAACACCAGTTTTCTATACATCTACATTCTTCCCCCACCCCACACCAGGGGATTGATAGGTACAAACACTTGTAGCCAGTCAGTTGCTTCTGTCCACTTGATTGTAGGGCGGTAGGGAAGGCAAGCTGTAAAATGGAGATTTAAGTATTGAAGAAGTAAACCTGAAATGCAAGCAGAATAGCTGTTGTTATCTAATTCGGGTGTTCATAGCACAACAGCTGCTTCTCGTTAAGACTGTTTATGGCTGTACGCATTTATGCGACAAGTATAATGTTACTAACGATACTTTTATCATTCTCTTTTATTTTTTAAACTAATTTAACTAGAAGATGGGATAGATAAAAGAGATGGAAGAAAAGAAGTTAGTCTATTGAAATTTGGTCTCTCAAGAAAGGAACTTGCATGATGCACGAGATACATGATAAAATAATTATTTTAGGTAAAAATTTGTGGGTTTGCAAGATATGCAAGACTGCACATAAGCAAGTATATATGGACAGTAATTCAAGAGGTTTTTACTAAAGACTCAAAGAACTGACAGTATTTTGAGTAACTAGGAAACTAAAGAACTTAATGAGGTTGACTAAACAGGTTTATCTTTAGGAAATACCTCAAGTCCAAATCCAAAAGAGAGTAACTACCACTGCCTCTGAAAATATTAGTTGAACCTCTTGCAAACTTGAGGATAGACTTTTAGTCCAAACCTGAAAACAACTCACGCTAGCACAAGATGGTTTTAGTGTCAATGTGAACATTTGAACCAAGTGGACACTAAGGAAACTTCAGCATGTGGGAGTTTTAGAAGAATTTCCTGAGAGTATAAGTTCAAGAGAGATATACAACGAAGGCAATAGATCCCAAAATCAATCCTCTTACAGCCACCAAGGGACTACTAGAAAAATCCTGGAGTCTTTAAATCTTCTAAATTTGATAAGTACTATCTCTCCTCCAATCACAAAATAAAGATGATATAAGGTTCATAACCAATTAATACTGTTGAAATGTGCCTGTCAAACCAATCTAAAGACCTGAAAGTAGAAGTCCAAAACTGATAACTGTTATGAGTCCTTGAAGAGGTCAGGAGTTTTATTACAGTTCTTACACAAACGGGCATACCTGAAAATTCTGTAGGCAGAATCAGATTCCTACTGTTTAGTAGGTCTCTTAGCACATTGTTCCTACCCAGAACAAACACCTGGTAAAAACCATCTCCTATAAAATCTACATAGTATATGCTCCGACTTTGGTTCAATTCGGTCCAGTAGCTTCGTTGTCTATAGAGAACATACACATAGTGCAACTGTCATATACATGTAGTCAGGTCTAGAACCTCAATTCTGTGACTATTCTCTGGCTAAGATGTTTTGACAATTGATTTCACTTATCTGGACCTTTTAAAAAAAAAATTTAGACACCCAGTCCCTCCCAAAAATCACGGTATTTTTTCCAGCAGGCCAAACCCAAAATGACTGCTACTGCCATCAAGAAAAATTAACTTTTGAACTAGAGCACCTTGTTCCACAAATGATTACACTCTTCTGGGTGAACTGACTATGAGGATTCCAATTCTGACATAAGTTTGCTGTTTTTACATCATTTTGACCCAAAAATCTAAGATAACCACAATTCGGTGGAGCAAAAAACTTAATTTTGAAAAGGATTGGGGTTTGTTTGATTGTTTGTATGGTGTTTTTACGTTGCATGGAACCAGTGGTTATTCAGCAACGGGACCAACGGCTTTATGTGACTTCCGAACCACGTCGAGAGTGAACTTCTATCACCAGAAATACACATCTCTCACTCCTCAATGGAATGGCCGAGAATCGAACCCGCAACCACCGAGGTGGGAAGCAAACACCATACCAACCACGCCACTGAGGCGTTACGGATTGGGGTTTGGGTATGCCACTCTTACATTTATACAGTTATCAAATATGTGATAAACATAATGATTAAATTACAATCAACCACATAGCAAGTCAGTTGTGAAGGATGTAATGGACAAGCTGCCTACCATTATTGCCATTAACCACATGCCCTTTCCCTTCTTAGTGAGAGATCTTCCAGTGTACATTCTTATCACCCAGTTTAAGGCTGAAAACCCAAACTATTTCCATGACATAGTGCCCTTTCTTGGTCCCTTTCATAAACAATGCGTAATTATGAGCGCTATCCACAAGCATTACAGGGGAGTGAGCTGGAAGGAAGTACTTTTACCAGCCCACTGAGCTGATTAACAGTTCTCCTAGGGCTGGCCTGAAGGATTAGATATTTTTATGTAACTAGGAACCAACTGGATACCTAGCAACGGGAACTACAGCTTATTGTGGGATCCGAACCACATTATTCAAGAAATAAATTTCTATCACCAGAAATAAATTCCTCTGGTTCTGCGCTGGCCGAGCCAAGAATCAAACTTCGGACCACCAGATTGGTAGCTGAGTGTGAAATCGATCTGTCCAACGTGGAACTGAGCTGAAAGGCAAGCATTATAAGAGGGGGCTACGTTGCTTGAGGGTCATGTATGAGGCTCTCATTAATCAGCTGGTGCAGGGCAGTCTTGCGCTTGACCTGCCTGATGAGGCTAAGGAGAACCTTGAAATTCCAAGAAATAGGAGTCAATCCCAAGAATCCTGTGCTGATGCTCAAGCAGAGCTGCAGGATAATGTCAAACTTGAGAGCCTCATCACAAATTTATTCAACCAGGTGGAGGGTAGTGACATGGTGCACTACTGGAGGGACTTCTTGATGGATGCTCTCATGCAGAACGTTCATGCTGTCCATATCTGCAACTGGGATGAGTATGTCAGCTCTCTGCATGTCATGTTGCCATGGATGATAGCATATGACATCAATAGATGTGGAAGGTGGCTGCCAGATTTCTCAGCGATGCTGACAACTCTCCCTGCTGGTTCAGGTTGCCTTTCTCCAGATTGACTTCTCTCAGTCCACAGGCAACCCTTACTCCAATATGGCCTGGGACACGTGGATTGAGTGTACCATGAACAAGGTCAGCAAAATGAAGTGGGGCTGGCTCTCTATCCTCCAAAATAAGAAGCAGCTGCTGGTCACTCCAGAAATGTGAACAATGTGGCCCGGATTCGGGTGGCTCACAATGCCCTTGCCAACTGAAAAGAAGCCAAGAGGAAGAACAAGGAATGTGGTTCAGATGGATGCAAGAAGATGAAGTGAGTGCAGAACCTGATAGCATGCAAGAATGAGTTTTGCTCTTACCCATTTGACCCAGCCTCACCCTCCCTCCAGACTTCAACTCAGCCCTTGTTGCACAAGAGAAATTGACCAACTTCTTGCAGCAAGGAGTGTTTAGTAAGAATACGTCCCTGAATGCATCCATCCCACTGAGCATACACATCACTTTTGCCAAAGTACCGGACAAAAAGAAGCTTGGACAGGACCTCAAAGCAAGAGCTGTTGATTTAGAACAGACATCTCTTAAAGCTGTTATAGACTTGGTTGAGGTCAGTCAATTTGTTGACTTACCTAAGTTGCTGGAGCATTGAATTGTCGAGGAAAGTGTGGCGCCTTATTCAATTCCAACGGCACCTACGGAAGCTTTCTCTGCAACCTGTATATATGCAGGAACCCTACATCGCACTCATTGACATGGGAATGATCTGGATGATGGTAATTCCTCCAGCAGAAGATATACAATGCAAGATGGTACCCCATACAAGTGGTTAGAGTATGTCCACAAGCTGTCATCCATTATCCTTGCCTGACATGGCAATGCTAAACGAATCATCTGTGTGAATGACCCATAAGATGCTGCTTACTCAACTAAAGATGATGAGAGGGATCTGTGAGTACAGGGTAATACACATCCCAAATATCTACAAGCAATTAGGTGACCCATTTTTCTCTACCAGAGCAGTCAGCATTTTGCTTTGTAGCATCAGCAACTAGAGGCGGCTGCAAACCTGATATGCAGATACATGACTGACCTTGCACCAATTGTTCATGCAGAGATTATCTACTCTGTTGGCTTGAACTGTACCAACTTGTCAACCCAGCAACCAATGCAGAACTACAGTTTTGACCAGGCTGAGGCAGACACTGTTGTCTTCTCTGCTTATGCAGTTTTGTGAGTCTAGTTACAATGGCCCTGTTGTCATTGATGCCGCTGATTGGATGCCTATGTCGCAGCAGAATTCATTTCACATGATTGCCTGGCATACTTTGTATCAAGAGAAAGCAAGAAACAAACATCTGCAGTGACCTGATGATAGATAAGATGGCCAGCTGTATTGTGCAGCTGCACTGTGTAACTGGGTGCAATGCCAACTCAAGCTTTTATGGCAAGGGTAAGAAGTCGGTGTATGACCAGGTGATGAACAGCCCTGTAGCACAATGACAGCTCTCATGGTGTGGATATAGCCTTGACCTTGATGAGAAGATGATAGAAGATCTCTCCAAGTTCACATATGTCATCTACGGCGACCATAAGAGTAAGACCATGGCGAGGCCTGCGCCAAAAAGTGGAAGAGCATGAAGAACAAGTCATTCTTACGTCTCCCTCCAGATGCAGATAGCCTATGCCAACACTGCCTTCGTGCAAACTACTTGGCACATCTTGTGTGGCATCCCTCCTTGAAACACTACCCCTCACCAATCGGACATGGCTGGGAAATGGTGGATGGTCGCTGTCAGCCTGTCGACAGCACACAACCTGCTCACAATAATTTAATCATTATTTTTATCACATATTTTATAACTATAAATATATGAGTGGCATACCCAAACCGCATACCTTTTTTTTGCTCCATCAAATTAAGGTTGTCTTGGATTTTATGGTCAAAATGATGTAAAAACAGCAAACTGATGTCAGAATTGGAATCCTCATGGTCAATTTACCCAGAGAAGTGCTTCAGTTCAAAAGTTAATTTTTCATAATGGCGATGGCGGTCATCTTGGATTTGGCCCGCTGGAAAAAATGCTGGGATTTTTGGGAAGGACCAGTGGGCTAAATTTCTTATAAAAGGTCCAAAGAAGTCAAATCAATTGTCAAAACATCTTAGCCAGGGAATGGTAACGGAATTGAGGTTCTAGTCCCAACTAATATATGTATATATGTACATATAGTAGACCACCGTATTCGCGGGGGGATGCAAACCAGACCCCACTGTGAATAGTTAAAATCCACAAATACTAAGAACCCCCTCTAAAAACGCTTATAACTGCCTATCTTGAAAGTTAAAATAGCAATTGTATACCTTAAATAACATCCTAGGCTCAAATATACCTTAAATTACTATCATATTACTGTATTAATCTTTGCGATTATATTAATATAATTACAGTCATTTTAAACATTTTACCACTGAAAATGTATGGTACAGCCAATAAGAGAGAGAGAGAGAGAGAGAGAGAGGAGGAGAGAGGAGAGGAGAGAGATAGAGAGAGAGAGGAGAGAGAGAGGAGAGGAGAGAGAGAGAGAAGAGAGAGGAGAGAATAACTCCTTATGACTCTTTCCCCTCCGCCAATACGTATATCAAACTGTCATTTACTTTCCCGCCCTCCTTTCTTGAAGACTGGGATTTGCTATTTCTTTTATTAATCTTATTAATATTTGACAATTGGTTGTTAGGTAAATCATTTACTATTTATCATACTACAAAACAAATAATGATACATGAGAGAGAGAGAGAGAGAGAGAGAGAGAGAGAGAGAGAGAGAGAGAGAGAGAGAGAGAGAGAGAGAGAGAGAGAGAGAGAGAGAGAGAGAGAGAGAGAGAGACTTTCATGCCCTAATTCCTAAATGGTAATTCAAGCATCTTATAATCAATGGGTTTTAATAAAGAAGGGATATTTCTGTAATACAAAAATAAAATTTTCATACAAACCCATCAGTCGTGGGGACTATGCCCTCCTCTAATCCCTGAATTCATTCATTCCACAACAGGGCAAAACATAATAACTGTAGAGACAAACAGCAGTACAAGGCCAGCTGTATGGAGCAGGTGTGATCCTTTTAAGAATATTGTTGCATCTGGGATTACAGGCAATCCCCAGTTAACGGTTGACTCGGTTATCTGTGATCTAGTTTTATGGCGCCATAATGGGCCGAGTTCTGGCTATCAGCGCCATAGGGAATGAATAATAGAATTATGGTGCCATAACATACCTAACAGAGGAGACATAATGGGGTTTATGGCGCCATAAATCACAGAGTTTCAGTTGATGGCGGTTTACACTTATCGGCAACCCCCCCGGGAACGGAACCCACCCCCGATAACCGGGACTGCCTGTAGTTCTAAATGGTAAACTGCACCTTAGGATTAATGGGTTTGTATGGTGGGTAAGAGTTACTGTATCAAAATCATTGAATTTTCTTTTTCAGATGATTAAAACATGAAATAGAAAAAGGATCATAGTATCACAATTAATGGATATTTTTGCTGGTTTCTGTCAATCCTGATCCCTGGTTTTACTTTTTCTCTTTCCTTCCATTCTCATTCTACAGTATAACAGTTATATTAATTTCCAGTGAAAATGTGGGGTGGTGAAGGTGAGCTTGTCAAAGGCCTTTGGCCACTTCAGGTATTTTCTGAGCAATCTTTCTACTTCACACTGATCTTGCTTACCTTAAAGCCTAACATTTGTTGAAACAGTTTACACCATGTTTCTCTATTCTTTTCTTTCTTTGACTTCCTAGGTCTCTAATTATTTTCTTCATAATTCTATACTGCATAAAATTTTATTTTCCATTTAATTTTTAATTACACATTATTAAAATTAGATATTGGTTCATTGAATGATCACATAGTACATACTGAAAATAGTTTCCTTACCCCATTCTGAGCCTGTACCTTTCCTTCTGTCTGTTTCTTTGGTGCTGCTGTGGCAATATTTGGTGATTTACCCATCTTGTTCTTACCAGATTTTGGAGGTTGAGATGGGCTGTCTAACAGATTATTCTCATGTTTTCCTTTTCCCGTTGTCTGGGCTAGTGTGGAAAAAATATGTACCAATGAATAATAATAAAAAATGTAATGACATATCATAATGGATAAAGTAATATGAATAAAATTTCAAATTTTTTCATCACACAACAGAAAACTTTGATATACCTTCCAATGTTCCATGTTTATTAACTTATCAGTTGGCCTTTACGTGGTCATTAAAATTGGCCAGTTTAATGATTAAAAAATGTAAGCTCCTAAATATAGCAAGATGCTGAGAGAGAGAGAGAGAGAGAGAGAGAGAGAGAGAGAGAGAGAGAGAGAGAGAGAGATATTTACATTGTATACTACCTGACAACCTCTTTAGGGATTCACTGATGTAAGGAAAAAGTTTTTTTCATAAATTCATCATAAATTGAAATATTGTGCTAGAGACTTCCAATTTGTTGCAAAGTAAAGTTAAATGATTGAATATCACTAGAATGTAAGAATTTTAACTTACAATTGCGTTTTGTGACCATTTCGGTCGAGTCAAAGTTGACCAAAGGTTGAAATTTTGGCACTTGTTATTTATATGAAAATATTTCAAAACTGATCAAAGCTACAACCATGGGTTGTTTTTCGTTGTATTCTACATGAAATTGCGCATATTTTCATATATAAAACTTTATGTAACGGCTAATATAAAACAGTGCAAACATTACGACAATCGGATGAAAGAATTTAAGACTTTTTCGGCAAAGTTACCGCGCGGACATAAGGAAAGTTTTTTCAAAATTCACCATGAATCGAAATATTGTGCTTGAGACTTCCAGTTTGTTGTAAAATGAAGGTGAATGATTGAATATTACTAGAATATAAGAGTTTTTTTACCATTTCGGTCGAGTCAAAGTTGACCGTAGGTTGAAATTTTGGCACATCATTATTTATATGAAAATATTTCAAAAATGATGAAAGCTACAACCATGGTTTGTTTTTTGTCGTATTCTACATGAAATTGCACATTTTCATATATAAAACTCTATGTAACGGCTAATATAAAATGGTGCAAAAATTACAAGAAAGTGACAAAATAATTTCTGAGATGTGTCGCTGATGCTTTTTAGTGCAAGAAGAGAGAAATTCACGCATGTGTGCCTGGGTAACGCTTGTAAACAAAACAACAGCTTGATCCTTGAACTCCCAGCATCCCTCAAGGTGCGTGATTCAAAAGTTTTTGCCAAGTAGGCCTATAACTATTTTTCCACAACTTTTTTGCGTCAACGTATCATACATCAATTAAGCACCCAACAGACAATTTTCGTTGATGTTTAATACGTCCAATAGGTGTTTAAGGGTTAAATTCATGTAGTCTAATAAAATGGCATGTAGGGTTACTGTCAGTCTATATACAGTGGTACCTCGGTTCACGAACAGTCCTGTTCACAAACAAATTGGGTTACGAACCATATGTTCAAAAATTCTTTGTTCTGGTTTGCGAACCTTGCTTCAAACCATGACCAAATTACAATAGGCTAACCTCTTTTCCTCCTCTTTATCTATCCCATTTTCCAGTTAGGCTAACCCCTTTTCCTCCATCTCTTTATCTATCCCATCTTCTAGTTAAGTTAAAAAAAAAGTAAAAGAGAATGCTGAATGTACAGTGGGCCGACAAATTTGTGTTCTCTGGATTCGTGGACTCAAACATTTGCAGATTTTTCTTTGGAACCTATCTAAACAAAATTTTTGTGGGAGGACTCGCCCATTTGCAGATTTCTCTGTGGAACATATCTAAAATTATTCGTAGAGACACCCCCCCACGCTTACTTGTGATTAATGTTGATTATAGATATTGATGATATTATAGCAGTGCAGCCTGATGAATGACGATTAAGATAGACTGCACAGCAAAGTAAAGGAGTTACAGATCCTCTGGGGGTGACTCGTCACCTTCTTCAGGAGGTGTTTCAACAGGGATTTCAGGAGGCACCACCATCTTGAGATAACAAGTCAAGTGATAGGGATTCACTATTTCATTTATAGTATCGATGAAAGTTATGGCGCTTTCTTTATCTTTATCCCATGCCTTGCCTGTTGTCTGTATCTCCCTGACATCCCTGATCAAATTGTATGGACCACAAAATCTTTCAAAGGCCTGGTCCGTTGATGGGATAGCAGTACTAATGAGGGAGGCAAGTTCTTGTCCAAGGATGTCCTCCCCGTCCCGTCCAAGAATGTCCTCCCCAAGTATTTTGCCCTGCTCATATTCGATCTCAATGCAGGCGACTGCACTTTCAGTCACGTGGTAATGGGCTGCTACTTCCCTCTGACTTCTGTCCTCTCTTAACATGACTATCACATCTATTTTCTCATCTGTCATTAACTGTAAGGACCTCAGAGGCTTAGGCTCTTTGCAAAAAGCCTTAGGAGAAGCAGAATGTTTCGAGGACATTTTAAAGAATAATTCTTAATCTGTAGTAGTGTATACAGCACAGGAAAAAAAATGCACAAATGAGAGACCATTGAACTAGTAAACGTACATATTGGGTCAATTGGGCATGCATTGTGCAGACTGCACATTTTATGAAGTTTTAAGATGATTTCTAAATATATGTATCATGTACGTACACTCGGCAAGGAAAGTTAAGATACAGTTTTTTTTAAATCTTTGGACATATATTGTTCAATAATGCCACACCTGGCAACTCTAGAAAGGGGGCGGAGCTTCAAACTCATAGCGTTTGTTGCTTTCTAGATTTCCATTAACTTTACACCATAAAGATTCTGTAGAGGTCCTATATTCATTTATACTTGAATGTAGAAACAGGCTCTATATCATTCGTTAATGTTGGTTTGGTAACTTCAGTTCAGAGTAGAATGTCGACCATCATTTTTTAAAACCTACTGTGAAACCTTATTTATAAGTAATGTTTGACACTAAACTGACGTACAATTCATACGTAATTGAAGGAGGATCTTAAACAATGAGAGAAAGTGTTTCAAAATTTGGACAGTACTTGTGGAAATCGTGAGGAACATTACAGTAAAGAATGAATGAAATATTATGATGATAGAGAGAGCGCGCAAGCATAGGCCTATCGATAGAGATACATACTTAATTCATTATATTTACTTTGATATTTTTTCAAATGTTTCAAAAGTGGAGAGAGAGAGAGAGAGAGAGAGAGAGAGAGAGAGAGAGAGAGAGAGAGAGAGAGACACATGGAAGAGAAGAGAGAGAGAGAGCGCAAGCATAGGCCTATCTATAGAGTTACTTAATTGATTATATTTATTTTGAGAGACTGAATCTAATATTTTTTCAAATGTGTTTTAAAAGTAGAGAGAGAGAGAGAGAGAGAGAGAGAGAGAGAGAGAGAGAGAGAGAGAGAGAGAGAGAGAGAGAGAGAGAGAGCAAAATTTCCTTACTTGATTTCATATTTTTAAAATATGTTTTAGTAGGATCATAATATTCAAGTTAATTCTCTAAGTAATTCATACCCTAATCTTGATTTCACTCGACAGTTGCCGTAACATTCAGATTGTAAAAAGACATGGAAAATTTCAGACACAGGCTGCGGTGATTCTTGTTCTCTTGATATAGTCTGTACTTTTGAAAATTGGTATTCATCCATAAATCATTCATGAAAAAAGCTGTTAAGTAAAAATATTTATTGCCACAAATAACGGCATGTATTGCACAGGCAATTAAAGTTTTATATTGTCCAAAAAATGCTGATGTGTTGGGATATCTTTCAGCCTCGCGGCAAAGAAATGCAGTCATGTCGGGCTGTAGGCTACTACGAACTGCTTTGTAATGGGAGCATATAGCCAGAAAATCTTTGAGCTGACATGCTACTTTAACCTTGATAAAAGATTTATGTTTAAAGACAGTAGCTTTGTAAACAGCAACTAGCATTCGATCCATGTCAACGTCAAAGTAATCAAAGTGTGAAATCCGTTACGTAAGCCAGTATCCAGTGACTTGCGTTTCCAGCTCGAAGTTCTAGGGCTCCTCCTCAAATCATAGAAAATGCTCTTGTGGATGCAACTAGATTTGCTCAACCTACCTTAGCCGTTGCAACATTGACTGCCATTGATGTCAGCTAACTTGAATCGCTTTGGAATACAAACATCAGTTTGTAGAAACTAAAATAATTGCATTCACCACTTGCGACGATACAATAATATCCCCGTTCACGAAGAAAAACGCGTAAATATTGTCATCGTGATACATAGTACAGGCAGTCCCCGGGTTACGACGGGGGTTCCATTCTTGAGACGCGTTGTAAGCCAAAAATCGTCGTAAGCCGGAAGATCATCAAAAATCCTAAGAAAACCTTACTTTTAATGCTTTGGGTGCATTGAAAACTATGTAAACTGCATTCTTATTGCGTTTTCATTAAAAAAACCTTCAATTTTTTATTATTTTGCATTTTTGGTGTCTTATTTCTTCTGCTAGATCAGCGTTGTTGGCATCTTAACCCTGGAACATGCGTCGTAACCCTGGAAATAATTTCTGATGAATAATAATTGAAAAGTGCCTTAACCTCGGAACGTCGTAAGACGAACCCGTCGTAACCCGTGGACTGCCTGTACTACAATCAGAAATTAACATTCTATCTACCAGATCTCTATGAACGAATCCATCTGAGAAATTCCAATTATACTTTGGACATACGTATATCGTGTTTTTAGGTATCTGAACGGTTTTGTTTTGCAGTTTTAACTTATATGATATAATTTGCAGTGTATTTTCATATTCTAGAGTAAATTTAGCGATGTAATTTCTTTTCAGTAAAAACAAATGGGAAATTCGATGAACAAAAGCTAATGAAAACTGTATCATTTTTTGTCGAGTGTACGAAAAGTATTTTAGGATGATACTATAAGTATGCAGACCATATCTTAAATATGTAAGACAACGGGAATATAGCAGGGTACATTTATTTCTGTCTGCGGCATGCAATACATATTTTTCATGCATATGTGCTAAGTATATTTTCGTGACTAAATACATTTTTCAAGACAAAAAAAGGTTTATTAATTTTCATATATTACATTTCTGTGATACTTTCTTGTAAAAAAAGCAAAATTTCAATAACAAAATTGGGTTTTCTTAAAAGATGCTTCAACGAAGCCAACTTTCCACAGATAAACACCTCTAATGACACTGTGATGCCGTGGTAGAGTATACAGTACCCAAACGAAATGATACTTGACGCACTACATATTGGCTGTTGTCTGCATAGCAGCCAACCCCAGGAGCAGCATTCATTTCCTTGTCGCTCATTAACTGTACACTTGGCGTTGATTGGTTGAAACCTGAGCACATCTCGCGAAGATGGAATTGTGGGTACATCATGCACATCCTTCATCAACTTCATTGCATAGAAAGTTACTGGCATAAGCGAATGTAAACATGAAGCAGTGTATTCATGTATCAGCAAATATCCATGTGCATCATGCCTAAAATGGTCCCAAAAAGTGCCCAGCTCCTTCTAAGGCTTCTGGCAAAGAAGCTAAAAGAAAAAAGACCGTAATGAAGCTCGACGAGAAGGTGAAACTTCTCGATATGTTGAAGGAGGGCAAAAGTTATGCTGCGGTCGGCTGCCATTTCAAAGTGAACGAGAGCATGGTGAGATGCATAATGAAAAAAGAAAGTGAAATAAGAAAGTGTTAGCATGACATACTATGGTACAGCAAAGGCTGTGTCCACATTGAGAGACAAAACAATTGTGAAAATGGAATCTGCACTCGCATTCTGGATCAAGGACCACAGGAAGAAGAACATGCCCCTTGACTCCAAGATCATATGTGAAAAAGCATGACAGCTCTACCAGCAGCTATCAACTCCTATACAGGTGGCAAGGAAGAGAAAACCGAATATGTAGAGGTACAGGAAGGTGATGAAGAAGGGGAATTGGAATTCTTGAACTTCGAGTTCAAGGTCTTGCTCATTATGGACAATGCTGGTGGCCACCCTCTTGATCTTTATTACAAGTCCAGCTTGAGTTCCTCCCTCTCAACACCACCTCTCTCTGCCAGCCTATGGATCAGGGTGTCATCCATGCCTTCAAGGCACTCTACACCAGGGAATCCCACCAGCAACTTGTTGATGCAATGGACTGTGACAGTGAATTTACGTTGAAAGCCTATTGGCGTAAATTCACATTTACCACGTTTGTCTGTCATTGACTGGTCGCTGAAGGATATGAAGAAGGAGACCCTGAATGTCTGCTGGAGTAAGTTGTGGCTGGACTGTGTCCATAATAATTATACAGGCTTCTCTCCTCAGGAAATCCAGCATTCGGCCATTAACAAGGCAGTCCAGTTGACAAAAATTCTTGGTGGTGAGGGCTTTGACAATATCACCGAGGATGAAATCGGTACCCTAATTGATGCCCACTCTGACCCCCCTCATAGACCAGGACTTGGAAGAGCTGACGACGTCTGCCAGCGAGGAAGACACTCCAGGTTCAGGAGAGGAACGGGAGGAGGAGGAGGAGAGTGGTCTGACTTTAGAATGCCTGTCCCAAGTTAAAAGAATGATAAACAACCTCCAGGAGTTTGTTGCAACATGGGATCTTTACATGGAATGCTCCTTGAAGTATTCCATCATTCTTGATACAGCATTGGAGCCCTATAATCAAACCCTCAACACCATGAAAAAGCAACGACAGCAGCTGCCAATCACAATGTTCATCACGCAAATGAAGAAAGACCCTCCCATGCCTTCCGAATCACCTGAAGTAGTGCTCCTTGAATCAGCTAAAGAAGTGCCTCCCAAATTGCCCAAGTTAGTGCCTCCCGAAGCACCTCTTGAAGGTGAAGAGGCAATCTCAGAGGAGTTGTAACTCCTCTGCTTAGCTGTGCAGTCATATCCTCATCATCATTCATCGGACTGCATGGCTATTTCATCATCATCATCTTTAACCCTTAAACGCCAAAGGGGTATAATAAAAATCGTCTCCCGTATGCCGAGGGGGTCTTGGAGTGAGCGCCGAAGCGGAAAAAATATTTAGTTATCAAGATTAAGAGTTCATTTTTTACTCCTTTTTTTGTCATTGCCTAAAGTTTAGTATGCAACCATCAGAAATGAAAAAAAAATATCATCATCATATATAAATAATGCAATATATGATAGCGCGAAAACAAAATTTCATATATAATTGTATTCAAATCGCGCTGTGAACAAAACAGTTAAAGCTAACAAGTTAATTTTTTCTCGTTGTATTGTACACTAAATTGCAATCATTTTGGTAAATAACACATTGTAAAACGATCAAAGCAACACAGAGAAAATATTATCACAAAATGATGCATGAATTCGTAACACGCAGACGTGAAATAATGTTTTTTCAAAAATTCACCATAAATCTAAATATTGTTCTAGAGACTTCCAATTTGTTTCAGAATGAAGATAAATGATTGAATATTACTATACTGTAAGATTTTTAGCTTACAATTGCAGTTTTCGACCATTTCGGACAAGTTAAAAGTAGACCGAATGTCAAATTTTTTCAATATATTATTTTATATGCAAATATTTCGAAAATGAGAAAAGATACAACCTTCAATTATTTTTTGTTGTATTCTACATGAAATTGCACACATTTTCATATATAAAACTCTATGAAACGCCTAATATGAAATGGAGCAAATATTCCAAGAATGCGACATACGCATTTCGGAGATTTGCAGCGGAGAATCCGCGCAGGGAAGGAAGATTTTTTTTTTTTTTTTTATTCACCATAAATCTAAATATTGTGCTAGAGACTTCCAATTTGTTTCAAAATAAAGATAAATGACTGAATATTACTAGACTGTAAGAGTGTTAGCTTACAATTGCATTTTTCGACCATTTCAGTAGAGTCAAAGTTGACCAAACGTGCTTATTTTTCTATTTATCGTGATTTATATGCAAATATTTCGAAAATGAAAAAGGCTACAACCTTCAATTATTTTTTGTTGTATTCCACATAAAATTGCGCACATTTTCATATATAAAACTTTGTGTAACGGCTAATTTAAAATGGTGCAAACATTACGACAATCGCACGTATGATTTTTTCGGAAGAGTTACTGCGCGGACGTAAGGAAAATTTTTTGGTTTTTTTTTATAAATTCACCATAAATCAAAATATTGTGCTAGAGACTTCCAATTTGTTGCAAAATGAAGGTAAATGATTGAATATTACTAGAATATAAGAGTTTTAGCTTACAATTGCATTTTCGACCATTTCAGTAGTCAAATTTGACCGAAGGTTGAAATTTTGGCACTTATCGTTATTTATATGAAAATATTTCAAAACTGATAAAAGCTACAACTATGTGTTGTTTTTGATTGTATTGTGCATGAAATTGCGCACATTTCCATATATAAAACTTTATGTAACGGCTAATTTAAGATGGTGCAAACATTACAACAATCGCACGTATGATTTTATGGGAAGAGTTACGCGCGGGTGTAAGGAAAAAGTTTTTTTTTCATAAATTCATCATAAACCGAAATATTGTGCTAGAGACTTCCAATTCGTTGCAAAATGAAGGTAAATGATTGAATATTACTAAAATATAAGAGTTTTAGCTTACAATTGCATTTTTCCACCATTTCGGTAGAGTCAAAGTTGACCGAAAGTTGAAATTTTGGCACTTATCGTTATTTATATGAAAATATTTCAAAACTGATAAAAGCTACAATCATGTGTATTTTTTTGTTGTATTCTACATGAAATTGCACACATTTTCATATATAATACTCCATGTAACGGCTAATTTAAAATGGTGCAAAAATTATGTCAAAGTGACAAAATAATTTCTGAGATGTGTCACTGATACTTTTTAGTGCGATAAGAAAGAAATTCGTGCTTGCGCGCCTGCGTAACGATTGTAAACAAAACAACACCTTGATCCGTGAACTCCCAGCATCCCCCAAGGCGCGTGATTCAAAAGTTTTCGGCTGGTAGGCCTATAAGTATTTTTATGCAAATTTAAAAAAAAAAATTCTATGTCCACGTAAAATACGTCCAATCGGCACCTGACAGACAATTTATCTCGACGTAAAATACGTCCAATCGGCGTTAAAGGGTTAATCAACATTCATCGCTGGTGAGTACCCTATTTACATACTATGTTGTACTAATGTAAACAAAATTTTTTTATGTTCATACGTTCTTGAGATGCGCTGTAAGCAGAAAATCGTCGTAAGCCAGAAAATCATCAAAAATCCTATGAAAACCTTAATTTTAATGGTTTGGATGTATTAAAAACTATGTAAACTGCATTTTTATTGCATTTTTCAACAGAAACCTTCAAATATTGATTTTTTTGCATTTTTGGAGTCATATTTATTCCCCAGATCAGCGTTTCTAAATGCCATAACCCTGGAAATAATTTCTGACGAATATATAATTGAAAAGTGTTGTAAGCCGAACCCGTCGTAAACCGAGGACTGCTTTTACAGTGGTCCCCAGTTTTCGTGGGGGATGCGTACCAGCCCCCACCCCTCAAATAGTTAGAACCCGCGAATGTTTGAAACCCCCTTCTAAAAATGCTTATATGTAAACTCCTATCCTGAACATGGAAACACCAAAGTATCCCTAAAAAGACCATCCTTCATCAAATATACATTAAAATATCATCCTATTATGGTTCATACTAATCTTTGAAATATTATTGATACTGTTTTAAAGTAAATCTTACATTTTATGGTTATAAATACATATGTACATACTGCATGACTTAGTTACGTACGTGAAAATAATCCAGTCCCCACATAAGTATTCAGTCATGCACGTTTTCTTTCATACAGTTACTATTTAAGACATCCAGTTTTCTTTTTACAAGGGAAACAATTGTATGTAAAATCACAAGAGATAGAGAAAGAACCAAATATGTATGAACATTAATCAATTGTTTTACACTAGTACAACATATGTAAACAGGGTACTCACCAGTGATGAATGTTGATTAAAGATGATGATGAAAAATTAGCAGTGCAGTCCGATGAATGACGATAAAGATATGACTGCACAGCTAAGCAGAGAAGTTACATATCCTCTGAAGGCGCCTCTTCACCTTCAAGAGGCGCTTCAGACGGTAGGACTCAGGCGATTTGGGAGGCACTTCTTCAGGTGATTCAAGAGGCACTACTTCAGGCAATTTGGGAGGCTTTGGAGGGTCCTTCTTCGTTCGTGTGATGAACATTGTGATTGGCAGCTACTGTCGTTGCTTTTTCATGGTGGTGAGGGCTTGATTATAGGGCTCCAATGCTGTATCAAGAATATTAGAAAACTTCAAGGAGCATTCCATGTAAGGATCCCATGTTGCAACAAACTCCTGGAGGTCGTTCATCATTCTTTTAACTTGGGACAGGCGTTCCAAAGTCAGGCCCTCCTCTTCCTCCTGTTCCTCTCCTGAACCTGAAGTGTCTTCTTCCTCGCTGGTGGACTTCAGCTCTTCCAAGTCCTGGTCTGTCAGGGGGTCAGAGTGGGCATCAATGAGGGTGCCAACTCCTTCCTCAGTGATATCGTCAAAGCCCTCACCACCAAGAATTTTTGGCAACTGGACTGGATTTCCTGAGGAGAAAAGCCTGTATATAATTATGGACACAGTCTGGCCACAACTTACTCCAGCAGACATTCAGGGTCTCCTTCTTCATGTTCTTCAACAACTGGTCAATGACAGACAGACACGTGATAATCGTGAATTTACGTAAATAATCTTTCAGCATAAATTCACTGTCACGGTCCACTGCATCAACAAGGTGCTGGAGGGAGTTCCCAGTGCAGAGTGCCTTGAAGGCACGGATGACGCCATGATCCATAGGCTGGAGGAGAGAGGTGGTGTTGGGAGGGAGGAACTCAAGCTGGACTCCCTTGGAATAAAGATCGAGAAGGTGGCCACCAGCATTGTCCATTATGAGCAAGACCTTGAAGTTGATGTCCAAATCGGCCAGGTATTGCCTAACTTGAGGAATGAAACTCTGGTGGAACCAGTACTCCGTAAGGACTTTGGTGACCCAGGCATTGGGATTATGCATCCAGAAGACGGGCAGTAACGCCTTGTTCTTGTTCTTGAGTGCCCTAGGATTTGCAGCCTTGTAAATGAGGCCTGGTTTCAGCATAAAACCAGCCACATTCCCACACATCAGGAGGGTCACCCTGTCCTTTTGTGCCTTGAATCCGGAGACTTTAGCTTCATCCTTCATTAGGTACGTCCGAGACGGCATTTTCTTCCAGAACAGGCCAGTTTCGTCCATATTGAACACCTGTTCTGGGCGATATCCTTTCTCCTGGATTATTTTCATGAAGGCGCCTCCGGATATTTCGCAGCTGCCTCTTTGTCTGCAGATGCAGCTTCCCTGTATAGGGAAACAGACTTTAGGTGGAACCTTTTCTGGAACCTGTGGAACCAACCTTTGCTCACCTGAAATCCTTGGGGAGCTGAGGATGGTCCCGGTTGTGGCTCTTCTTCGTCTTCCTCTTCAGGAGCTGGTTCTCTAAAGCCCAAAAATTCCAATGTCCCTTCTTCATCGCCTTCCAGTGCCTCTACATCTTCGGCTTCGGCTTCCTCTTCCTCACCACCTTGTGAAGCAGTAGGAGTTGATAGCTGCTGGTAGATCTGTCGTGCTTTTTGACGTATGATCTTGGAGTCAAGGGGCACATTCTTCTTCCTGCAGTCCTTGATCCAGAACGCGAGTACAGATTCCATTTTCACAATGGTTTTGTCTCTCACTGTGGACACAGCCTTTGCGGTACCATAGTACGTCATACTGACACTTTTTCTTATTTCATTTTCTTTTTTCTTTATGTATCTCACTGTGCTCTCATTCACTTTGAAATGGCGGCCGACCGCGGCATAACTTTTTCCCTCCTTCAACATATCGAGAAGTTTCACCTTCTTGTGAAGCTTCATTATGGTCTTCTTTCTTTTAGCTTCTTGGCCAGAAGCCTTAGAAGGAGCAGGGTGCTTTTTAGGGGCCATTTTCAGCATGATGCACACAGATATTTGCTGATGCGTACACAAGAGCTTAGCGTTTACGTTCGCGTATACCGCAGCTTGGGTACTAGATGCGCGATACCCACAATTCCATCTCTGCGAAATGGGGCCAGGGTTCAACCAATCAACACCAAGTGTACAGCCAATGAGCGACAAGGAAAATGAATGTTGCTCCCGGATTAGTTGCTGTGCAGACAACAGCCAATAGCGTTTTAAATACCATTTCGTTTGGGTACTGCTCTAAGATGGCGTCACGGCATCATAAGATTTGTTAATCTGCGGAAAGTTGGCTTGGGTAGAGCATCTTTTAAGAAAACCCGACTTTGTTACTGACATTTTGCTGTGTTTACATGAAAGTATTACAGAACTGTAATATTTTAAAATTAATAAAGCTTTTTTCATCATAAAAATGTATTTTGTCACAAAAATATACTCATTTTGTACAAAAATACATGTACATGTACTGCATGCCACAGACAGAAAAATATGTACCCTGCTACATATAGGTAATCATTGTCTTACGTACTTTAGATATGGTCTGCATACTTTTAGTATCATCCTAAAACACTTTATGTACATACATATATTTAGAAATCATCTTAAAACATTTCATAAAATGTACAGCCTGCACAATGCGTACCCAATTGACCCAATACGTATGTATGTAAGTTCAATGGCAGTGTTGCCAAACTAACGCGTTTCACACTAGATCTGGTGTTTTCAGATTTAATCTAGCGCCATTGTTTTCCAATTTGCGTGGTTGCGCAATCCTAGAGATTTTTATGATTATCTAGTGTGAAATTTGGCGAGTTATCGAAGGTAATGGAAAAATTATTAATAATATATTAACACAGTGGTGTTTAAAAATCTGTCCTGACACCAATTTTACAAAAACAACTGTCACATGTGTGACACACCTTTGAATGTCTTTGAGACAAACCCTAAGGCTATAATTATAAGACTATAGGGTTGTTTTTCATTTCCAAATAATTAAATCTCCTTCCTACATCTGCCCAGCCCTCGATCTCTCTCTCTTCTACATCTTACAGCTGTCCAAGCAAGATTTTTTTTTTTTCATGGGATAACATAGGCCCTCCAATTGCCTTTTCATCTGGAAAATATTTATTTTGTATACAATTGCCTTTTCTCGGCTGTGAAGTTGATGTCTATCCATGGCTGTGAGATGACTAGGAATGATATGTAAGTCGGTGTCAAAGTCACTCTACACTTCAGTCAGGCCAAAACTTCGTTGCCATATCGTATTCAAGCAACATTCCATTATTGTTTCCTATCTATTATTTTGTCAGAGAGAGAGAGACGGCTGTATACAATTGTTTATTTTCTCAATCGCCAAACTCACTATTAAGAAATCAAGATATTTGTATAAAAAAGGAGAAATGCCTCTAGACATATGCTGGACCATTGAAAATGGTCCCTGGAGAGAATCTAAGCAGCTTATCCATTGATAGAGATGTTTTTTTATTCAATTCACTACATTAAGATTTATAAGGAATGTCTAATAAACATAATAACCATATCATTATGAAATGTCCATGTATGAATAAACACAGTGTGTATGTATATATATATATTATATATATATATATATTATATATATATATATATATATATATATATATATACTATATAGAGAGAGAGAGGAGAGAGAGATGAGAGAGAGAGAGAGAGAGAGAGAGAGAGAGAGAGAGCGAGAGAGAGAGAGAGAGAGCATCTTTAATTAAACAATCGTGTAGTGGTAGCCAAAGAGCAATGGCTGATATATCATGTGCCTAAAGGGGTAAAAAAAAAAAATACTTTATAGCCCTTATGTGACATGGAACATTAAGAAATTGCTAGTTTAAAATCTAGCGCTTTCCTAGCGCTTTTTAGGTGAAAATCTAGCGCCACTTCATTTTTCCATTTGGCATCCCTGTTCAATGGTCTCTCGTGTGTACGTTTTTTGCCTGTGCAGTATACACTGCTATGGACTACAATTTATTCTTTAAAATGGGCTCTAAACATTCTGCTTCTCCTAGAGCTTCTGGCAAAGAGCCTAAGCATCAGAGGCCCTTACAGTTAATGAGTACTGAGGAGAAAATAGAAGTAATAGTCATGTTAAGAGAAGTAGCAGCCCATTACCGCATGACTGAAAGTGCAGTCACCTGCATTGAGACTGAATATGAGCAGGGCAAATTACTTGTGGAGGCCATTCTTGGACAAGAACTCTCCTCCCTCTTTAGTAATACTATCCTGTCAACAGACCAGGCCTTTGAGAAATTTTGTGGTCTCTACAATTTGATCAGGGATGTCAGGGAGGTACAGACAACAGGAAAGGCATGGGATAGAAATAAAGAAAAGGCCACAACTTTCATCAATACTATAAATAATAGTGAAGCCCTATCACTTGACTTGTTTGTACAATTGTACAATTACCTCAAGATGGTGGTGCCTTCTGAAATCCCTGACAAAACGCCTCCTGAAGAAGGTGACAAGGCGCCCTCAGAGGATCTGTAACTTCTCTACTTTGCTGTGCAGTCTATCTTAATCGTCATTCATCAGGCTGCACGGCTATATCATCATCATCTATAATCAACATTAATCACAAGTAAGTGCCGTATGATTTCATATTATTATGTACACATATACAGTAAATAACATGAAAAACAGAATATCCCTGTACAAAAAAATTTGCATCCACAAATAGCAGGGGAGAGAGAGAGAGAGAGAGAGAGAGAGAGAGAGAGAGAGAGAGAGAGAGAGAGAGAGAGAGAGAGAGAATAATTATAGATATGTTCCACAGAGAACCCCACAAATGGGCAAGTCCTCCCTGCGAATAATTTCTAGATAGGCCTCCGAAAAAAAATCCACGAATGTGTGAGTCCGCGAATCCAGAGAATGCGAATACAGGGGCCCACTGTAATTTGTTCTCTCTCTCTCTCTCTCTCTCTCTCTCTCTCTCTCTCTCTCTCTCTCTCTCTCTCTCTCTCTTCTCTCTCTCTCTCTTTTGACTTTATGTAAATACAATAGTTTCCATCGTAAAAAGACTATATGTCTTAAATAGCAATTATGAAAGAAAATGTGCATGATGCGTACCGTATACACTCGAGTAACGTGCGATCTCGCATATCATGCGACCCCCAAATTTTCACCAATAAACAGTGGTTTTGTCATGTATCTCATGTATCATGCGAGTCCCTTTTCCAAAAGCGTCAATTCATAAGATTGGTGGTTTAGCGTGCTAATGGCCGAGTCATTCAGATGTGCGCTGCTGCAAGTCAAGTTACAGTAATTTTCTTACTAATCCAGAGAATTGAATAGAAAATCTCAAGATTAAAAAAGAATCCCAAGATAATAAAATAAATGTAAAATACCACGCCTTGGAGTCCTAAATCATTCTCTCACTCTCTCTAATAAATACTGTAATTTGAGTCTTTCACCAACGGGTATCAGTAAAATGTGTAGACATTGTGTGCGTGTACATAATGTTTTAAAAAATGTGCAGTACACACACACATTCTTTTATCCGATTTTTTGGTTTTTGGAATTTTTCAGATTTCGGAAATGTGAGGTCAGATGCATAATCAAACAAGCATCACTACTGCAGCAAAAACATTCTTTCCCTTTATGTTTTTCATTATTGTTATTTATTACTTACAGTTTATTCAAATAAATATTAATATAATACTGTTAAATGAATGTGAGATGATTGAGATCACCTATAATAAAATAGTGGGACAATTAATACCATATGTTCACTAATAGCTATTATTTTCAAAACAAACATTCCGTAAAGCGCAAAAAATATGGATGTACATAACAATCATAATATTAAAATGTTTTGCAGTACAACTTGTGAATTTTAACAATAAGTATGACTATAAAATATACTTCACCATATCAATCTTGAAGTTGAAGAGTCGTAAAATTTTGAGGATGGTCTGGGAAAAGGATTTGCAATTAGTGATGACGCATCGCTACAACACAATGTGTTATTTTCATACCACTATATTGATGACGCATCGCTACGACACACTGGTATTTTTTATACCACTATACATTAAAGTTAAAATGATCATATTATATTATTGTTTTCACGAAATAATTATATACAGAAAATTTTTGAGTAATTTTTGCCGTCAGCAGTCAGAAAATCACGATCATGGTAACATTAAAACCTAGTGCCATCCACGGCATATGTCTATAAACTGAACAGAAGCAGAGGGCAGTCATTGGATAACAGAACTCCATGGCTACCAACCAGCCAATCAGGTGTTGGTTATACTACTACTATGTGCATTTCTTAGAATGAACGTTTACACACACAAAGCTGACGATTGTGAATTTCTTAGAATGAACGTTTACACACGCGAAGCTGATGATGATGTGTGTGTTTTGCACACAGTACGTAGTTTTAGTTTTTAATAGTGTAAGTATTTTACTGATTACATGAAGAATAGAATGATTCCTACTCATTACTTTGAATGCAAAATGGTTTGAAGATTCTTCCGCAAAAAGAGAAAAAGAAAAAAAAAAGTTCTTTAGAAGATGATACCTATTTACTAATGCTGTTGGCATACCTTCAAAATAAAATTCAGCTCTTTAATCTCTGGAAAAATGTTAATCTTTCTGTCTGCTGGTCACACCCTTTATAGCCCCCGCGACTAGCAACCAAAAAATTTTTTTGTTTGTTTTATCTTTCAAAGATGTAGGTATTACCTGTAGGTACAGCACATTTTTTAACAATAGTATACCCATACACACACACACATACAGTTGCACATGTGCTAATACCTATTGGTTTCAGAGACTCAAGTTAACACTTAACAGTATAGTTAGTTGAGAGAGAGAGAGAGAGAGAGAGAGAGAGAGAGAGAGAGAGAGAGAGAGAGAGAGAGAGAGAGAGAGAGTGTGTTCAGCGATGGTTCATCTCTCTAATCTTACGAGGAATGTTAAGATTTGTTCCCTGCTCTTGTAAATTTAGCTCATGCGACTGACAACAACAAAATTCATATTTGTTTTTTTGTCCTCCAGATATGAATTACCAGTACTGGCACATTTTTTAACAAGCATGAACACACTGCCTGCATATGTACTAATGCCCGCACTGTTTAAATATACTCTCTCGTCTCTCTCTCTCTCGCTCTCTCTCTCTCTCTCTCTCTCTCTCTCTCAGGAAAGATACTGTCAATTCAAATTATCAGTATCTTTTTCTGATAGACAGACAGACAGACAGCGTAAATATTTAGGGCTTGGCATATGTCAATTATTTTATTATCTTGGGATTTTTGGTTAATCTTGGGATTTTCCAAGGTCAATTCTTGTGATTAGGAAGAAAAATGCCATAATTTGAGTAGCAGTAGCAGCAGCTGCAGCGCACACCCAAATGAATCGGGTAAGCCTAGCACGCCAAACTATAGTACGTATTACAAATGAACGGAGCTCTCTGGCTGGGGTGTTTTGGTCCTCCCACGTGTTTGATCTCCGCATATCTGCCAAATTTATAACAACAACAGAGATAAAACAATTTCTCCCATTACAGATATCAAATATTATCTTTTCCGTTACCAAGAATTCTAATTAAATTACGTAGGTTAACGATTGATAGTTTTTTTATGCAATAAAAAGAAACGGAGTCAGATTTTCTATCCACATGGCATATCATTTTGGTACTGTTGCGAATATTTCAACCAGTTCCACGTGCGTTTAAATGCACTGTACAGTCTGGAGGCAGTTCTCCCTCCCTTCTACACATATCTTGATTTCTTAATATCGTAGGTATAGAATAAATTGGTGAGCAAGGAAATATGAAATAAAGCATAAACAGAGTTTAAGTTTGACGAGTGAAAAAAAAATAAACAATTGTATACAGACAGAATATCTCTCTCTCTCTTCTCCTCTTCTCTCTCTCTCGCTCTCTCTCCTCTCTCTCTCTCCCTCTCTCCTCTCCTCTCTCTATCTCTGACAAAATAATAGATAGGAAACAATGACTGAATGTTGCTTGAATGTGATATGGCAAAGTTTTGGCCTGACTGAAGTGTGGAGTGACTTTGACACCGACTTACAAGTTATTCCTGGTCATCTCACAGCCATGAACAGACAGACTTCAACTTCACAGCCGAGAAAGAGCAATCATATACAAAATACATAGGTATGGAAAATGCAAAATGCGGGCCTATGTTGTCCCATAAAAAAGCTCTCGCTCGGATAGCAGTAAGATTTAGGAGAGAGAGAGAGCAGGGCCGAATAGGGAGGAGATTATAGTACCTAGGAATGAAAAACCCTTATAATCTTATAATTAAAGCCTCGGGGTTTGTCTCAAGAACATTCAAAGATGGTTAGTCTAGAACAGTTAAACATGTTGTATAAACCAAAATAATGCAAATGGCGCACGATCGCTCTTTTGTATTTTAAAATACAATAGTAATATGAGAATACATATAATATTATTGGATATAGTGAAGTACTACAAGTAAAGCATAACTTTTTAAAAGATCTACTGTTTTCCTCCAGTAGTATCTATTGCAATCGGCCGATTTTGGAAAGCATAGACGGTACGGTACGCTAATTCTATGCCGCGTGTATGATGCGACCCCTTTAAAATTAGCTTTAAAATTAGGTTTCAAAAGTCGCATAATATACAAGTATATACTGTATTTTTAAGGATACTTTGGTGTGTCCACGTTCAAGAAAGGAGTTTATAAGCATTTTTAGAGGGGGTTCTAAACATTCGCGGGGCTCTGGATCCCCTGCGAATACGGGGACCACTGTATTATTGTACATTGGCAAAATGGATGAAACTCCCGTAAACTTCGGTATAACACCATCAAACTCGACCATAAACAAAATTTGCGAGAAACATGTTTTAATCAAAACTACAGTATTTAGTATGAAAGAAAATATTTTACTGTTTTCACTCCAATAAAAGATAAATATGTAAAGTTTGTAGTATTCTGATGTAATCAAGTGAAAATATCAAACAAAATTTGTAGAATTTTTTTACACAATAAACATGCCCTCAGCCCCCTCTACTACTAAAATAAAAAAAAAAAATTAAAAATTTCGTTCCATAGCGATACACATTCAAGTGATATTTCGACTTGAAAACACTTCATATAACGTAAAATGATATTGTTATGATACAATAAAGTTTCATACATACTTACCTGGCAGATATATACATAGCTATCGACTCCGTCGTCCCCGACAGAAATTCGAATTTCGCGGCACACACTACAGGTAGGTCAGGTGATCTACCGGCCTGCCGCTGGGTGGCAGGACTAGGAACCATTCCCGTTTTCTAATCAGATTCTCTCTTCCACCTGTCTCCTGCGGGGAGGCTGGGTGGGTCTTCAATTGTATATATCTGCCAGGTAAGTATGTATGAAACTTTATTGTATCATAACAATATCATTTTCATACATTCAAATTACCTGTCAGATATATACATAGCTGATTGACACCCTTTGGTGGAGGGCAAGAGACAGCTAACTATTGACTAGACAGGTAAACAACGTATGTTGTAGGTATTTATAAACCTTGGTTCCTCTGTGTTTCTAGACGAAGGGTCGACTTCCTAGCTATTGCATAGGAGTCTGCTTCGTCTCAAAAGCCTTAGCAAGATAGTGATCTGTGGCCAAGAGTTCTTGTTTGGGTCTACTTGATGGGGTTCTTATACCCCTTAACTTCTCGGATCGAGCCTAATTGGCATGTGTCAATGGGTTGGCTAATCCGCTTATATGACAAAATGCCTATGCCTATTGGCATAACTAAGGAGCGCAACACCGATCCCGATCACCTGTTCCTAACATGAGGGTTCGCGCTAGAATTGAAAAGAGTTATCCCCCAAAATCCTTTCAAACCTCAATAAAATTCACTAAGTTAAAATAAATTCAACTCATTATTAAAGGATCAGTGTCGGCTCCTTATCCCAGCAACGTATCCACTGACACGTATAAACCAAGAGAGAAGGATCTCTCGTAGGTTAACTTGACGTCCTTCGTGTAATGAGCAGTCAACACATCGTTGCATCTCTCATATGTTAAAGCTAATATGTCTTCCTGACATATTGTTACGAAAAGAACAAGAATTTGCAAAAGCTCGCAATTCATGAGCTTTTAAATTCTCAGCTGTTTGAAGGTATCATCAAGTCACTAATGAAGTGCTTTAGAGATCACCATTGTTTTCAAAAAGACTAGGACTTTCTTTGAACTGGATCTCATCTGGATGAAGCCTAGAGCCTGGCTTGCGCCTGGCTGGCGTTTTGCGCCTCGCCCTGGCTGGCGCCTTGCGCCTGCCTGGCGCATCCTGTTTGCCTGGCGCCTCGCGCCTGGCCGGTGCCTCGCACCTTGCCAGAGCCTTGCACCTGTTTGGAGCCTCGCGCCTGGCGCGTGGCTGACTTCTCCCCACTTGCTGGAGCTTCAAGCTTTGTTAAGAGTCTCGAGGAAAACTGGCGATGTCCACATCGGACACTTTTTCCCACTTTGTTTCGCCTCTAGCGCACTGCGCCAGGTTGGAGGCCCGCTCCTTCTCCTCATCAGACAATGACAGTGTTCATATTGACTGTCTTTCGCTGGCGTCTTCACGCCCTGTTTTGGCATTTGGCGCTTGACTGGCGCTACATTGTCCGAAAGTCCTGAAGATCCACCATCGTTTATCAGGAGACTGGAGAAGGGTGGAAGAAATTCTTTCACTTTGAGCTTTTGGCCTTTCCGGCAAGGGGAGGTGATTTTAGTCAGCTACATCCAGTAGACGATAGGAAATCTAAAAGTCCGAGAGACAAGTCTTCCTCCGAGGAGGATCCTTATTGAATACTTCCGTTGCTAACGAGTTCTCCTCCTACATGTTGATGAGTTTTCTCGTTGCAGAAGCTTCCCTATCCTTGCCCGAAGGAAGGGAAGGAGCCTGGAAGTTTTAAAGAGATTCTGAGCTGAAATTGGTAGGACTCCTGATTTCTAGCTCTTTAATGTATCTCTCTGAACCTTTTGGGAAGTAGTTTGAGCCCTCATCGCGTTCCCAAGACTCTGTCAGTAAACGTTTAAACCTTGTCTTCTTCTGTAGATGACAACGTCAATACATTACCCGGACAACGAAACCTCTATCTGAAAGCGTTGATCCAGGAATAAAAGGCTTTAGTTCTTTTGCCAAACATACTATGCTGGCCAGAACCCATTACCGAGTCTTCATAGAATTTGATTCCAGATTCTAAAGCCCAAAATTTCACTTGTCCTTTTGATCGTTTAGGACCAGGAGAAACATTGATGAGGAGCAGTTCCATCTTGACAGAACACGGAATCTGAGACCCAAATTAGGATCCCATTCTAAGTATAAGATCTACTCTTAATCGTTATAGCAGGTATTGTTCTAAGATCCCACGAAGATGTTTAATTCTCTACTATCTCTAATATTCTTTGTCGAGACAGAGTATATCTTTTTACTGTGTTCATTGATAGCATAAAATACCAAGGTGATTCTTCCCCCTGAAAGGGAAGAAAACCATTATGTGGTTCACAGAGGTATCGGAAGAGGACAGTTTCCCCTTTCCATCTAGCACGTCTGCAGCAACTCTATGTCTTTAACATATTTGAAGGAATTATCAAGCTTCCCTTGAAAAATCCTCTCATTCATATTTACTTCTGGTCAGTCTGCACGCAGACAGACTCAGAGTGGATAGATTTTCCAGGTCCAATATTTATAATAGATTCCGATAAAATCTCTACTCTCTTAGAAAAAAACCTTCCGACACATGCTGAGAGAAGAACGTGACCTCTGTGAATCCAACCTTTTTATTGCCAAAATGATGCATTCATCTTCTTCTTTTAACGCCCATTTATCTTAATATCTGTTAAGAATATATATAACTAGGGAAAAAACAAAAAAGACTAAAGTTTATTCCCCTATTTAAATTAAAGATGTATCTTGCTACCTCTCTTGTTTCAAGGAAAAGGAAGCAAACTATAAGAAGCTCGTTCGTCTTCTACCTTGCGAAGAGGTCTGTGAATACTTTCCGCAGGTTCTCACAACTCTTTCCAATAAATGTTAAACATATGTTAACAGTTATTATCGTCGATCAAGAAGGTTCTCACGGACGTGCAAAATCCCGCATCGAACGATCGTTACGTTCCGTGTCTGTTTCCAAATAGGTTAAATCGTGCTCTGCCGAATTAAAATCCTTTATAATACCGTCACATTGTGGTAAACAGCATTCATCTAGGAAACTCTTGTAAGGATAGTAGGAATTCTGTAATTAACCACGGTGTGTGCATAAGGCTTAACCGTAACCGTTATCTTAAGGTGAATTTTCTACTACATTCTTTCCTCGCCGAGGCAGAGAGAGATCCTTAGCAAAACGAATACTATGTTATTCATGTTTGCCTAAAAATCCCCTCAATTCGTGGTTAAGTCCCTGATTGTAGGGGGAATATACGGTGAACCATTCGATCCCTTAGGAGAGAGAGATGTAACCAACCGCTCACACCGAGGAACCGGACATGGTACTGAATTGGCGTTACAACTTACAAATCCGTCTCGTTCACTGCCTGGCTGCATTCATTCTGAGTTGCCAGTTACTCCCTTCAATGAAGGGATATAATAAAATTATTCTCGAGCCTAAGAAGCTCTCAATAATGCAAATTTAAGCCAAACAACCTTTGTTAAATACCGAAGCTGAGTAGGTATTGCCGAAACAAACCTTTTAAGCGAAGTCCTTACTAGGAAAATCCTGTAAGGATATAGATAATTCCGTAGCGAACCAGAAAGGCAACTATGGTATGCGTATATGACTTGTCATTCAGTAGTCGTATACAATAAGTCTTCTACGACATTCTTTCCTCTTCGACATTGCAGAGAAAGAATGGAAATCTTACTCTCTTCGTTCTTTTCGTCAATAAACCTGAATGAGTATTAGTCGAAAGAGATCGCAAATGACAACCGAGGATCAAAGAGAATCTCTCCAGCTTTTATTATCTTGGAGATAAGTCCGTATTTTACGCCTTTCTTATCTGGAAGAGCCTCTAATCAATGAATGAGAGCTTGTACGAATCTTGTTCAACTTCCAAACGATTGCCCCTCTTTCTGAAAATGGTTGGTTGCATTATTTTTCGAAGGAGGATGATTTTAATATCCACTTACTATTGAACTAATTCTCACAATTCTGCTCTATCTTCCATTCCTCAAGTTGGGAGAAGATTGAGCAACTGGAGGAGAGCGCTTCCTTTCGAAAGGTGAAGGGCTTTTAGCAGTACCGACTCTAACCTGACAAGGGCTACGGCAGCCTGTGCTACATCTTGAGTCCCTGCCAGGAAAAAGCCGAACTTGCTCTTGCCTTTATTGCATTAGGACTATCCTGACAAGGGCGACGGTCGCCCTGTGCGACAACTCCCGTCCCTATCAGGAGAAGCCTCGAATGTCTTTCACCTTTCGCCTGGAGGACTCTTGTCGAATGTCAGGCTCTTCTTGTAGGAGAAAGAGCCTGGCGCTAAGCAGGAGTATCTTGCCTAGAAATACTCCTGGCGCTTGGGAGGAGTCTCGCGATCGGAATACTCCTTGTGCTCGGAATACTCCTGGCGCCTGGCAGGAGTATCGAGTTCCGAATACTCCTGGCGCCTGTGAGGAGTATCGTGCTGCGGAATACTCCTGGCGCCTGGCAGAGGTATCGCTTTCCTAGGAGGAGTATCGTGATCGGAATACTCCTGGCGCCTGGTAGGAGTATCACGTTCCAAATACTCCTGGCGCCTGGGAGGAGTATCGTGCTCGGAATACTCTGGCACCTGGCAGAAATATTGCTTTCCTAGGAGGAGTATCATGATCGGAATACTCCTGGCGCCTGGTAGGAGTATCACGTTCCGAATACTCCTGGCGCCTGGGAGGAGTATCGTGCTCGGAATACTCCTGGTGCCTGGCAGGAGTATCGCGTTCCGAATACTCCTGGCGCCTGGGAGGAGTATCGTGATCGGAACACTCTGGAACCTGGCAGGAGTATCGCGTTCCGAATACTCTGGCGCCTAGGAGGAGTATCGTGATCAGAATACTCCTGGATCCTAGCAGACGTATCGCGCTTGTAAAGTTTTTCTTGTGCGGAAGGTTCCGCGCGCCTGGAAAGTTCCGCGTTCGGAATGTTCCGCTTATCCGGAAAAAGATTTCCGCTTGGAAAGTTCCGAGCGTCTGAAAGGCGATTCCTCGCCTGGAAAGTTCTGTACGTCTGGAAGTTTCCGCTTGTGCGGAAGGTTCCGAGTTATTGTCAAATTCCGCTTATGTGAAATGTTCTGCACATTTGGAAAATATTCCTTCTTGGAAAATTCCAAGAGCCTGGAAGGCGATTCGAATCTGGAATCTTCCGCCTTCGGAAGGTTGCGCTTGTGCGGAAGGATCCGTGTGCGGAAGGTTCCGATCTCTTGTACACTTGTTCTTGCTTAGAATTCGACAATACTTCCATTTTCGTCCATAGCCCTCCCTTTCTTCCCTTTCTTCTGAATGAGAAGGTCTTCCATTTCCGATGAAGATCCTGGTTCATAGTGCTTCAGGCGCTTTGCGCCTCTATTCAGGCTCTTCAGGTGCTTTGCGCCTCGTTTCAGGCGCTTTAGGCGCATTGAACCTCATTACCGGAGCTTCATGCCCGAGGAGCTAGAAGCTTAAAAGTTATATATATATGTGTAATCACTAAACGAGATCCATATAATTCATTCGATCAACAAATATTCTTTATTATCTAATTTGTTATTCTCAGAATAGATATTTTCATATTCACGTACCGATGAGGAATTTATTGAAATAACTATTTCAAACCCCATGGGATAGAGCCCCCCCGTCAGCTGTACGGGGGACGAACCCGGATAGGGCAATGCCTCTACCGCAACTGTTATCGAATGATGTCTCCTTTCTCCGTCTCTTCTGAGGTTCCGATAGCCAAACGAGATTATCTTGCATCTTCATTTAATCTACGCCGTTGAATGTTTCTTCTCCTTATTCGTCAAGACGATAGTAATAAGGGGGAACACATTGAATTAGGATGCCTTTCCAATGGCTATCCCTGGCAGTCTGGGACGTCCTACAGAACCTGCCGAGGGGACGCCTGATCGGTGGGGATTCTCCATAACCTCCGTACGGCTTTCGACTTTCCTTCTCCTCCGGGCCAGGGAGCTTGGAAGAGGTCTAGGCCTGGGAGCGAGACAGAGCCGATCAGACGCACCCTCTATGGCAATGGGGAACACTATAATCACTTCTTACCTTATATAGCTCGTATCTTGAGCTACATTCCTTTATCTTCAAATTGCAAATGAATTTGTAGTTCTGTGAAGTAAGAAGGTGATGAGGAAACAACACTACTAGTACTGTAAATATTCTAACTGCTCGTCAGAACGAGAGCTATTAAAGCTTCTAAAGAAAGCATATCTAGTTCTATGTTTTTCTGACTTCCTCAAATAGGAAGTTACCTTATTTTCCTCAATCAAATTCTAACATTTATTACACTTTATCAATGAATAAATATTTATATTTCCCTTTCTTGCAAACTATGTAATTGTCTACCAAAAACTTCGGTAGTTACACATCTATTCTTCGAAAACTTTGAAGTTAATTCATTAAAAGTTATTAAAAAGTTATTAAAAGCGTATGCCGAACCACCGATCCAGTACTTCCCTGTAAAAGTCGGCCCAGAAGATCGATGGCGATGAAACACAAAAAATCAAATCACGAGGGAAAGTAAACATATGTTTACATTCCCAGCGACAGAGAGAATCTGATTAGAAAACGGGAATGGTTCCTAGTCCTGCCACCCAGCGGCAGGCCGGTAGATCACCTGACCTACCTGTAGCGTGTGCCGCGAAATTCGAATTTCTGTCGGGGACGACGGAGTCGATAGCTATGTATATATCTGACAGGTAAGTTGAAAGTATGAAATAACCTTGTCCCATATCAATATAGAATCTAGAGATTCATTTATGCTAACTAGAAGCTAGAAAATTGCTCTGATTTGAGTTCAGTACAGGAGAATAAACTTACCTTGCAATCACCCTCACCTGATTTCCAAACCAAAACACTGATTGCTGTTTGTATTTTCTGGGCTCGGCCGTGTCGAGCCAGAATATTCTGGCATTTTCAATTTAGCGGTTCTCTGGTATTATAACAATATTTTACCTTAGAAATAGTGCTAAAGGAACCTATTTCACTGGGCGACACGGGACCTTCGCCCAGAAATAGATTTTTCCTACGTCAAAATCCCTTTTATAATACAACAAAATTACTATGAAAAACATACAATATTATGGATGCAGTAAAGTAAAGCATAACTTGTGTCAGAAACAACCAACCCCCCCACACAAAAAAAAGGAAAGAAAATGAAGTATTTTGAGGTTTGAACGAACACCATCTTCACATAACTAATGTATGGTTGCTAGTACTAGTACGATGAGCGGATCTGTTGAGTCCAATGTTACTAATTTTGCATTTTTAATGCTAGCTTTCATTTTCTTCAGGTAATTAGCAAGAAAATTTTCAATATAGCATCTGGCAGGAATTTGTTTTCAAATACATCTAGCAGACGTATTTTGACATCAAATCTGTGTAATGTTAAGTTGAATATTTTTTTTATTCTACTATGTTTGATATATCATGTAAGAAAAAGGAACAAAATCTTGCAAAACCATTTTCAGGAATTGGACAGAATAGGTTTTAAAATTATTAGGAATCATGTAACGTAATGTACAAGTACACTCGACAAGAAAACTGAAGATACAGTTTTAATTAGCTTTCGTTCATCGAATTTTCTATTTGTTTTTACTGAAAAGACATATCGCTAAATTTAATCTAGAATATGAAAATACACTGCAAATTATATCATATTAGTTAAAACTGCAAAACAAAACCGTTCAGATACTTAAAAACACGATATATGCCCGAAATAATTGGAATTTCTCAGATGGATTCGTTCATAGAGATCTGGTAGATAGAATGTGAATTTCTGATTGTAGTACTATGTATCACGACGACAATATATACTCGTTTTCCTTCATGAACGGGGATATTATTGTATCATTGTAAGTGGTGAATGCAATTATTTTTAGTTTCTACAAACTCATGTTTGTATTCCAAAGCGTTTAATGTTAGCTGACGTCAATGGCAGCCAATGTTGCTAAGGCTAAGGTAGGCTGAGCAAATCTAGTTGCATCCGCAAGAGCGTTTTCTATGATGTGGAGGAACCTTAGAACTTCGAGCGGGAAAGAGCAAGTCACTGGATACTGGCTTACGTAACGGATTTCACACTTTGATTACTTTGACGTTGACATGGATCTAATGCTAGTTGCTGTTTACAAAGCTACCGTCTTTAAACATAAAATCTTTATCAAGGTTAAAGTAGCATGTTAGCTCAAAGATGTTCTGTCTATATCCTCCCATTACAAAGCAGTTCGTAGTAGCCTACAGCCCTACACGACTGCATTTCTTTGCTGCGAGGCTGAAAGATCTCCCAACACATCAGCATTATTTGCACGATATAAAACTTTAATTGCCTGTGCAATACATATTGGGTTATTTATGGTAATAAACTATTTTTACTTAACACAGCTTTTTTGGGGAATTATTTGTGGATGAAACCCAATTTTCAAAAGTGCAGATTATATCAAGAGAGCAAGAATGACCGCAGCCTGTGTCTAAAAATTTTCCACGTCTTTTTACAATCTTGAATATTATGGCAACTGTCGAATGAAATCAAGATTAGGGTATGAATTTCATAGAGAATTGACTTGAATATTATATCCTTCAAATTTTATCTAGCATAGTGTAGCACGATCTTGGCAGTCATATACTCCCGTTTCCCAGGTATCTGTGCACCGACTCACAGCTCTTTATTCTGCCTTTCCCCGTCACAAGTCCGTCACCAATACTATAATTTCTCTCTCTCTCTCTCTCTCTCTCTCTCTCTCTCTCTCTCTCTCTCTCTCTCTCTCTCTCATCTCTCTCTCTCTCTCTCTCTCTCTCTCTCACTTCTCCCATACTTTAAAAACTATATATTACCACTCAATCTCTCAATCTCCCAAAGAAAATATAATGAAATTAAGTAAGTTAGTTATAAATAGGCCTAAGCTTTCACGTAAGCAGATTTTGTTCTCTCTCTCTCTCTCTCCTCTCTCTCTCTCTCTCCTCTCTCTCTCTCTCTCTCTCTCTCTCTCTCTCTCTTTCTTTTAAAAAACATTTGAAAAAATATTATCACTCAGTCTTTCAAAGTAAATATAATGAATTAAGTATCTCTACAGATAGGCCTATGATTGTGCTCTCTCTCTCTCTCTCTCTCTCTCTCTCTCTCTCTCTCTCTCTCTCTCTCTCTCTCTCTCTTTTAAAACACATTTGAAAAAATATTATCACTCAATCTTTCAAAGTAAATATAATGAATTAACTATATCTATAGATAGGCCTATGATTGTGCTCTCTCTCTCTCTCCTCTCTCTCTCTCTCTCTCTCTCTCTCTCTCTCTCTCTCTCTCTCTCCACTTTTGAAACATTTGAAAAAACATTGTCACTTAATCTCTCAAAGTAAATATAATGAATTAAGTATCTCTATCGATAGGCGTATGCTTGCGCGCTCTCTCTCTATCGTCATAATATTCATTCTTTACTCTATTGTTCGTCACGATTTCCACAAGTACTGCCCAAATTTTAAAACACTTTCTCTCATTGTTTAAGATCCGTCTTCAATTACGCATGAATGTTACGTCAGTTGAGTGTCAAACATTACTTATAAATAAGGTTTCACAGTAGGTTTTAAAGAAGGATGATCGATATTCTACCCTGAACTGACGTTACCAAACCAACATTAACGAATAATATAGAGCCTGTTTCTACATTCAAGTATAAATTATTAAAGGACCTCTACAGAATCTTTATGGTGTAAAGTTAATGAAAATCTAGAAAGCAAGCAAACATTATGATTTTGAAGCTCCGACCCCTTTCTAGAGTTGCCAATGTGGCATTATTGAACGCTATATGTCCGAAGAACTAAAAAAACTGTATCTTAACATTCCTTGCCGAGTGTACACTGTGGTATGTTAGAAACATGTTTGAATCGAAAGAAAGAGCAATTGGTTAAAATTGGCTGGGTGGCATTCTTGTGTATGATGTGAATTTTTTAGCACTTTGTGGAGCAAAATCTAGCAAGAAATTGCCATTCCCATTTGGTAACACTGGCATACCCACGTTTGGTTTATGTTGTTACTGAAGTCGCGTTCGCCACATTCTTTTAATTGTACCCATATAAACGAGTTAATTATGTGGCATCCAAAAGCCCTGATTCTTTTACTCTTAAGGGAAAGATGCCTAAAGGTCAGATGAAGGTTATTATGTGTAATATAATAACGTGTATTGTGAAGAAAGGAAGAGATGTTTTGCTGCATGCTGCTGGTAGCATTATCTTTATTATTCATCCGATTGCAGTGCAAAATCGTCGCCATCTCTATCAACATAGATTGTTGGTGATTGCCCATATGATTTACATAATTTCTATATTTCTCTTACCTCTCTTACCTTATAAAAGGAAAGAGGACCACGTAAGTACATAATAGCACATGCGTATGTAGGCTTCTAGCTGTAATACATAGGCTAGTAAGCTACATATGTACAGTAGTATATATACTACATATATTTTTAAGGCTAATGTTGTAAAATAACTTTGAAACTGTCCTGAATTTAGTTTAAGGTGATAGTTGAAGACATACTTGGTGTTTCGAACTAAAGTAGGCAGGGTTAATAAAACAGTTGGAAATAGTGGTCTTGGGGGGTTGGCAAACGTTAACTATTAAAGTAGGCAGTTTTAAGCAATTTTTGAGGGGGGGGGGGATACCAGGATAACATGGGTATTTACTTATCACGGGGGGTTCTGGGCCCTATCCCCTGCGATTATCAAGGCCCTACTGTACCACTGTATGTGAATATAGTGCATCACTTTACATTATTGATAACTAATATAATTCTAGATGCATGATATTCAAATCAATCACTAAACTCAGTACGGTACAAAAATTGCATCCTTATTACTGGCATTAGATTAGTAGAAACAAAATTGTAGTGTGATATGAATATAGAAACACACATACAATGATATTAAAAGTAGTTTCCTCCAAATTATACCCATTTTCTTGATTTTTCCTCTAGGGCCATTCACATGCTGATGCAAAAAGTAGACAAGCTACTTGGGGATTTGGGGGAAGTGAGCAGACCTTGTCTCTCATGCTCTTGATGAACAGAGTTGTGGAGGAGTGATATGATAGTTGCATTTGGCAACATCTTAAAGTGTTGCATGAGAGAGAGAGAGAGAGAGAGAGAGAGAGAGAGAGAGAGAGAGAGAGAGAGAGAGAGAGAGAGAGAGAGAGAGAGAGAGAGAGAGTGGGTTGTTTGTAATTGTCAGGAATAATTGAGAGTTTTTGCTGTATGGTAGTGTGTAACTGTGTGTGTGTTTTTCTGAAGAGTGTGAGCAAGCTGTCAAGAGAGAGTGAAAGAGCAGAAGTGGTCTTGGATAGTTAGCAATGGTCAGCTTGTTGGGCGATTGTTTGGGTTGTCTGCTGGCGAAGTTGCGAGTCAGTCTTGGATCAGTATCTGTACTGGACAGACATTTTTGGCAGTGGTCTTGGATATTGTTGATTGTCAGTTGTGCTGTGTTTCTGGATTGAATTGTTGTTTGATTTGCTGTTGGTATCGTATGCTTAGAGTTGTGCCTGTGTTGTTGAATTTGTTGTGCTTTTGTGTTGGAAGGTTGTTGAGCTTGTGAGTTTCTGTTGAGTTGTATATGAGTTGTTGTAGTTGTGAGTTGTTGAGTGTTGTTGGTGAGCTATTGTGATTTCTTGCTGTTGTTTGTGAGTGGTTGTATGTGGACTTGTAAGGTTATTGTTTTGATGTTGTTGGTGTTCATCTGCACGGTGATTTGTGTTGTTGTTATATGGTTGTAGTACTCGGTTGGTTGTTTTGTGTTGTGATTCTCAGAGGTTGTTGCATCTGGAGAACTGTATCCAGCGGACGGCACAGCATCTCGCCCTGAAGTCAGTCATTGATGGTGAGTACGAGATGGTGAGTACGAGAGTGTGAAATTTCTGTATGTATCTATTGGTGAACCAACTGTCCTGTCAAATAAAGTAACAAAGAGGAGGAAAGTGTGGCTGAGGGTCTTTTTGAGAGTCGGTACGATAAACATAACAATGGGGAGCTTAGCTTGCTTTGTTGTTAGCTTTGATTCCGCCACAGTATTTTTGGCGCCCAAACAGGGACTGCTAGAGTGGCATAGACAGGGTTGTTGCATCATGTGTATGAGTGGTAAGAAAAGTCAGGATGGAAGGATTGAGTGAGGTAGAGAGGTTGAAGGAGCTGAGGTTGGCAAGGGAAGTTGGGAAAGCAATGGAAGTGGAGAATGAAAGGCTGAGGCTTAAGTGTGAGAAGTATAAGAGGGAGTTAGAAGAGCTTAGAGGAAAGATGAGGAATGCAGAAGAGGGAATGAAAGAGGAAGTGAAAGAGGCCAAGCAGTGGATGGTTGAGAAGATGGATGAAAAGTTGGGATCGATGATGAGGAAGAGAAGGTGAAGGAAATGATGAAAGGGTTTTTTGGAGAGGGAGCTGACGGAGGTAGGTCTCCTGGGTCTTGTGACGGGCCAGGAGCAATTAAGAAGGTGAAAGAAAAGCGGATGAAAGTGTGAATGAGGAAAGTGATATGGTTGTGGTAAATGAGGAGAAGGTGGTACAGAATAAGGATAGATCAGAGCAGAAGGGTAAGAAGGGAGTTGAGAATAAAGAAAGGGCTAAAAGGAAGATTAGTAAGGATGGTGGGCAAGGTAAGAAGAGAATGAATGAAGATGAGAATAGAGTTGAGAATAAGGTACAGGATGAGTGATTTAGAGAGTGGTAAGTGGGAACTGGTAGGTATGAAGAAGGGTAAGAAAGGTATGACTAAAAGTATGGATATGAGTATGGAAGTAGATTCGTTGTATTCGGAAGACGGTAAGATAGGTCAGAATGGAAGTAGCGAAAGTGAGAGTGAGAGAGAGCAGGACGTGCGAAAGGCGGTGTATATAAGAGAGGTACCCCGATGTGAGGAGTATGAGGAATATGGTAGTAGGGACATAAGGGACTTATTTTAGAGTATGAGAAGTATTCTGTGGCTAAGTATGGGGATAACAAAGAGAGTTTGGGCAAGAGAGTTAGGTAGCTTTTCGACAGGATTTTTGTTGAGCATGTACAAGGTAATGATGAGTGTAGGGAATGTGCCATATGAGAGTGAAAGCCAGGATTGTGGAACAGGCAAAGAGGATAATGAGTAGCGTTAGATATAAAAGAAAGCATGATTTTGAAGAGGCAAGAATAAATGTTGGTGAGACGTTGTCAGTGCATGTATGCCAGTTGGAGACATTAGCTGGAAAAAAGTTTGGAGACGAGGAATAAGTGAGTGTAAGGAGTAGGTGAGGATGCTGTTAGCAACTGTGCCTGAGAGTGTGTATATGTTTATAAATCTGAAACGTACTGAGAAAATGAGATAGAGGAGTGAGAGGTTAACTTGGAGTTATAATTTAGAAATCGTTGGGGATTACTAGCTAGATAGGTGTATTAAAGAGAGCAGAAGTGTCAGCGTCAGGACCGAAGTAAATGAGGGTATGTTTAAGAGCTGTAGGGAGGCAGTTTTAGAAGGTTCGAAGCAAATGGCAGAGCGAGTGGTTGATAAATATTAGAGTAAGTAATATAAGTGTGGTAAAACCTAAGAGAGATAGAAGTGAAAGTGTCAGAAGGTTAGGGTCAGTTAGCTATGAGTGAGAGCAGAAGTGTTATAGATGTGGGAAATCAGGGCACAAAAAGAATGAGTGTCAGTGGGCGTTAGGAGAGTGCTTCAGGTGTGGGCAAACGGGCCATTTAGTGAGTGAGTGTAAGAAAGATAAGGATATTAAATGTTACAGGTGTGGACAGGTAGGGTACATAGCGAGTGGATGTCGGGGTACCCGTGTGAATGTGATTTGCGGTAATTGCGGGAAGAACAGACATTATGCAAGGATGTGTAGAGAGCAACGAGCGAAATGTGGAGAGCACTGAAAGGCAAAATTGATGTCGATGTAATAGAAGATACAGGCAGTCTCTGGTTATCAGCGACCCGGTTTTAAGGCGGCATAAAGTTGGCAATTTATGGTGCCATAACGGGACGAATTCTGGTTACCGGCACCATAAGGCACCTTATGGTGCACCACTATGGCACCATAAATCACTGATTTTCGGTTAAAGGCAGTTTTCGCTTATCGGCACGGCACACCCCTGAGAACAGCAAACCCGCCAATAATCAGGGACTGCCTGTATCTGTGGTTTGCTCAATGGAGTGGCTTCAAGTGTGAGTGTTGAGAGAATCTTCTCTACATGTGGCTTGGTACACTCTAAACTCAGAAACAAACTGGGTGAAGGCTGGGAAGTAGGTTTTTTTTACACAAAGTTTTGAACAAAGACTACAATTTTAATGAAGCAGACTGGATTTTCTCTGTTCTGTAAGTCTTATAGGTTTACATTTTGGATTAAGTTATCAATCACCTAATGTTATTTATTTTTGTAAATATTTTTTTTATTTGATATCAGTCATCAAATGGTATTTAGTTTTGTGAATTTTTTGTTTATTTATCAATCACATTCTATTTTTGTTTATATATACAGTACCTATTTTGCATGAAAAAAATAAAATTATTTACCAATTTCTTTTAACCTAAATATCTGAAGTTTACCACTAGTACTAATATCTTCAGTTACCTCTCGTGTGTGGTTTTGTAACACAAATATGCTCTAAGATATGACTTTGAATGTACTAGTAGGTTAAACATTATGTCAAGTACCAAAAAATTTATACTATCTCAAAATAAAAACCAATAAAAGAAAAAACATTAAAAACTTAAAAAAAATAAAAATAAAAAAACCATGTTTTTTACTGGTTTAAACCATTTGGTTAAAATGGCCAACGCTGCTTGGAGGACAAATTTATTTCCATAATTTATTTCTATAAGAATTGGCTGACCAATTTAATTAAAAGATATCTAATGAAAATCTCTATAATTTAAGCCCAAAACCTTAATTGACATAAGTATTAATAATGGAAACTAATGTCATCCTTATAGATACATGCAGCAAAGGTAAATATGTACCAGATGTTGGGAATACTGTACTTACCTTTACTTTCCACCTCTTCTTCACTATCTGTTTCTTCATCACTATCATCATCATCATCACTGTCATCATCCTCCTCCTCCTCCTCACTTTCACTGTCTTCATCCATTTCTTTCATCATAAGAGAATGATTCTTCCTCTTCTTCTGCTTCAAAAGCTATAAAAGAAATCTTTACATAAGAATACACTTACAATTATCATTCCAAAAAAAAAAAAAGTGGGAAATTTCCTTCTGCTGGCTTGGTTTACAATATAATACAGATTTTTTATGCTACACTACAAGAGAGAGAGAGAGAGAGAGAGAGAGGATGAGAGAGAGACGAGAGAGAGAGAGGAGAGAGACTACAGAGATGAGACATGAGATTAGAGAGAGATAGAGAGAGAGAGAGAGAGTAGAGAGAGAGAGAGAGAGAGAGAGAGAGAGAGAGAGAGGAGAGAGAGAGAGAACCCTGCATTGCTGTGCAAGATGCATTCTATCTCCAAATCAAGAACATCGTATTGAATTACTAAGCTTTTTCTTAACCTTATCTTATCCCTTTAAAGGACTTAAACATGCACAACAAGGCACCAATTCTGTACAAGGATTGAAAATGGGATGAGGGAATCATAATGAATCAAGGTTTGTTTTGTGGTTTTTTTTTTTTTATACTGTAGTCTTAAGAGTCTTGTTTTTGTTTTGTATTTTTAAAATATGTATCCACATACTGGTTGCTACCATTTTACAAAACTTTTTTTTCTTTGCCCATCAATGCTGCTAATTTCATAGCAAGATTATGTGCAACAGAACCAATCATTAAAATGATTGAGGATACACAATCATAGAAATTTTTTAATTTTCAGTAACTTTATAAATACAGTGGAACCTCTACATACGAAAAATTCAGGTTACAAAAGCAAAGACGAATTTTTTTTTGCTTTTGTGTACAAAAATAATTCAGGTTGCGATAGGGTAAGGTCCAAGATTTGCCCGGGCCGCCCAGAACAATTTTAATACTAGCGTGCCGCCAACTCAGTAGACTCGCCACCTTCCTCCCGCTCTCCTATTGGTTCCTGATGCTAGTCACCGCCGTAAGATCCTGCTCTCCTATTGGTCAGCATCTGTCCCATCATGCCTCTATGTAAAGGCGTTCCTTGACCATTTTTTGCGGCACTGTTATCGTAAACACCTGGAATTCGTTCGTTCACATATATTTTGTTTGTTAACGTAAATTGGTGTTAGTGATTTCGCTTTCGTTGTTTTGTAAGTTACTCTATTGTGTTGTGTGTGAACTTATTTACTTACGTTATTAGCCATTGGTCCCAAGAATGTTGCTGAAGTTCACGGAAAAAAGAGGATGCTTTCTAAGGAGAACGAAGATGGAGATAATCAAAAAGTGTTAATGTTTTCTGCCATTTTTTAATGTTTCATAAAGTTAAGTGTTTATTTTTTCTGCCATTTGTCCTCCTCTGTCGTCACTTTCGGACATCGCCTCACTCGAAAGGTAAGGTTCCACATTTTACTACATATGTATGTATGTACATGTACGTACAATATTTCTTGTACCCTGTACACTAATACACTTTCATTACAGGTACAGTCATGGTTATGTTAGGTACTGAATGGTCCAAATTGTTGTATTTCATTGTTTATTGGTCAATCTAGCTTTATTATAAAATTTACTGTGGTGTTTTTGTAGGGCTTGGATGGAATTAGGCAATTTACATGTAAAACGTAGTTCTAGATACGAAAAAATCAGGTTACAAAGGGCGTTTCGGAACGGATTAATTTCATAACCTGAGGCACTACTGTAATCCAAAAATACCTTTGCATAAACACTATTCTTATATGTAGTAGTATACAGTCTGACCTCTTAAATCCAGCATTCTGTGATCCAGGAACTCCCATAATGTGACTTTTTTTTATTCAACCTCCATTCTTAACCCTCTTACGCCGAAGCGGTAAAAAAAAATTGTCTCCCATGTGCTGGAAGTGTTTCAGAGTGAGCGCGGAAGCGGAAAAAATATTTTTATCAAAAAATCACAGCGCGCTTAGTTTTCAAGATTAAGAGTTCATTTTTGGCTCCTTTTTTTGTCATTTACTGACGTTTAGTATGCAACCATCAGAAATGAAAAAATCAATTATCATTATCATATATAAAATAATGCGATAGGGGGTCCTCGAGTTACGACGTTGATCGTTCTTACGATGCATCGTAACACGAATTTCAGCGTAAGTCGGAACATTGAAAAAATACCACATGATTTAATGTAAATACCTATCAATAACAACGAGAGAACAATTCCTTACCTTTATTAGTTTGATTGGCTTGCACACTGGAGAGGAAGCTGCGGTGCTGGAGAGACTGGGGGAGGTTAGTGAAGAGAAAAAGAACCTCCAGAAGTTGCTGGAGATGCTGAGGCAGATGATTCTTGAGGTGAGGCAGAACATACTAGTACTGGAGATGCTGAGGCAGGTGATTCTTGAGGTGAGGCAGACATACTAGTGAGATGTTGGGGCAGGTGAGTCTTTAGGTGAGGCAGAACCTACAGAAGGTGCTGGAGATACTGGGGCAGGTGAGTCTGGGTTAGCAGAACATTCAGAAGGTGCTGGATTAGCAGAGGCAGCTGAGGTAGAGGGTACAGGATCTCCTGCAGGCCTCTCTACCTTCTTAAAATACTGCTCCAGGTTAGTCTGAACAGAGAGCGACCTCTTTTCATCCAGATCTACTTGTAAAACACTGCATCAAAATCCATGACGCCTCTGGAAACCCTAGTGAACCTGTCCAAGTTGGGATCCTGAGCCTCAAAAGTTGACAACGCTTGCTGCAACTCTGCAAAACCTCTTATCAAGTCCTGCCTTGTGAAAGCCTTAGGCTCTGGGGTGGGTGCTTCTTCTTCTTCCTCTATTATCTGCTTCTCCAGTTGTATCAGGTCCTCAGCAGATAACTCCTCGCCATGAGACTCCAGCAGCTCTGTAACATCATCAACCTCCATCTCCAAATTGATTTCCTTACTCAGGGCAACAACGTTCTTGACAACTAGCTGAACTGGAAATCATTCACAAATTGAGGACAAATTTTCTTCCAGACACCATTCATGTTTGTTTGCTTAACCTCCTCCCAGGAATTAGCAATGTTCTTTACAGCATCAAGGATGTTGTAGGATTTCCAAAAGTCCTTCAGAGTCAAGTCCTTCTTGGTTTCAGTTGCCTGTAAAGCCATAGCAATTGTCCTTCGTAGGTAGTAGGCCTTGAACGAAGCAATCACTCCTTGGTCCATAGGCTGTAAAAGGGCCGTGGTATTAGGTGGAAGGTAAACCACCTTGACATTAGGGTTGAAGTCTCCCAGCTGGGCAGGGTGTCCAGGGGCATTGTCCAGCACTAGCAACACCTTAAAGGGGATACCCTTGGAGGCGCAATACCGCTCCACACTTGGAACAAAATGGTTTACGAACCAGTCCTCAAACACTGCAAGTGTCACCCATGCCTTCTTGTTGGACTTCCAAATTACTGGTAGTTGACCCTTCCAAATGCCCTTGAGTGCCCTTGGATTTTCAGCCTGATACACCAACAAGGGCTTCAGTTTGAAGTCGCCAGCAGCATTACCCCAAGAAGTAAAGTTTAGCCTCTCCTTGCTGGCTTTATGACCGGGTGCTGACTTCTCCTCCTTGGCGATGTAAGTGCGGTTAGGCATACGCTTCCAAAACAAACCTGTCTCGTCTACGTTAAACACTTGCTGAGCAGAATAACCCCCCTCCTTAATTATCTCAGACAACGCTTTAGGAAATTCACTCGCTGCTTTCTCATCCCCACTAGCAGCTTCACCTTGCAATTTAAGGTTATGGTAATTGGCCCGAGCCTTAAATCGCATAAACCAACCCCTACTAGCCACAAACTCTTCACTTTCACTTCCCTCCCCCTTTTCTTTTTTCAACGCTTCAAACAATCTTTTCGCCTTCTCCTGAATCACCATAAGGCTGACTGGGATACGCCGTTGATTTTGGTCTTCCAACCAAAGCACCAATAACCTTTCCATTTCAATTATTAGACCACTACGCTGCTTAGTTATCACTGTCGCTTTCATAGGACCAGATCCTTTCACATGTTCAACGATGCGCTCTTTATCTTTGATAATGGTAGCAACGGTCGAACGGCTAAGGCCAAGCGAGCGGCCAATGTTTGTTGGCGTTTCTCCCTTCTCGGATCGCTTTATAATGTCCACTTTAATTTCCATGGTGATGGCCTTTCTTTTCTTCGATGCACTACCATCAGAAGAGTCCGCCTTGCGCTTGGGAGCCATAACAAAGAGCAAAAAGTTACAAAAACGATACAACACGAGGGAGAGAGAGGCAGTGTAAACAACCAAAATGGCGTATGGGCGAGGACTGAGCGTAGCGAAGCGACGCCGTCCTCTCCCCCACAAAGCGTATTCTTCCGCCGTGCGCCTGGAACTAGTTCGCGTTTGTTTACGTTGCTTACGACGCTAAACCGCGTAAGACGGAACGACGCAAAATATTATTTTTTATATTTTTATGGGGGCGCGTTCGTAACCACGAAACATCGTAAGTCGAGACCAGCGTAACCCGAGGACTTACTGTATATGATAGCACAAAAACGAAATTTCATATATAATTGTATTCAAATCGCGCTGTGCGCAAAACGGTTAAAGGTAACAAGTTACTTTTTTTCGTTGTAATGTACACTAAATTGCGATCATTTTGGTATATAACACATTGTAAAACAATAAAAGCAACACAGAGAAAATATTATCACAAAATAATGCATGAATTCGTAATGCGCGGACGTAAACAAATATTTTTTTCAAAAATTCACCATAAATCTAAATATTGTCCTAGAGACTTCCAATTTGTTTAAAAATGAAGACAAATGATTGAATATTACTATACTGTAAGAGTATTAGCTTACAATTGCAGGTTTTGACCGTATATGACGAGTTAAAGTTGACCGAATGTCAAATTTTTTTATATATATATTTTTTATATGCAATTATTTCGGAAATAAGAAAAGCTACAACCTTCAAATATTTTTAGTTTTATTTTACATAGAATTGCGCACATTTTCATATATAAAACTCTATGAAATGCCTAATATGAAACGGAGCAAATATTCCGAGAATGGGACGTTCGCAGTTCGGAGATTTGTGGCGGAGAATCTGCGCGCGGATTAGGGAAGGAAAGATTTTTTTTTAAATTCACCATAAATCTAAATATTTTGCTAGAGACTTCGAATTTGTTTCAAGATGAAGATAAATGACTGAATATTACTAGACTGTAAGAGTTTTAGCTTACAATTGCGTTTTTTCGACCATTTCGGTAGTCAAAGTTGACCGAACGTGGTTTTTTTTCTATTTATCGTGATTTATATGCAAATATTTCAAAAATGAGAAAAGCTACAACCTTCAATTATTTTTTGTTGTATTCTACATGAAATTGCGCACATTTTCATATATAAACTTTATGTAACGGCTAATTTAAAATGGTGCAAACATTACCACAATCGCACGTATGATTTTTTCGGAAGAGTTACCGCGCGACGTAAAGAAAATGTTATTTTTTCCATAAATTCACCATAAATTGAAATATTGTGCTAGAGACTTCCAATTTGTTGCAAAATTAAGGTAAATGCTTGAATATTACTAGAATATAAGCGTTTTAGCTTACAATTGCATTTTTCGACCATTTTGGTAGAGTCAAAGTTGACCGAATGTTGAAATTTTGGCAATTATCGTTATTTATATGAAAATATCTCAAAACTGATAAAAGCTACAACCATGGGTTGTTTTTTAGTTGTATTGTGCATGAAATTGCGCACATTTCCATATATAAAACTTTATATAACGGCTAATTTTAAAATGGTGCAAACATTACCACAATCGCATGTATGATTTTTTTCAGAAGTGTTACCGCGCGGACGTAAGGAAAAAGTTTTTTCATAAATTCACCATAATTGAAATATTGTGCTAGAGACTTCCAATTAGTTGCAAAATTAAGGTAAATGATTGAATATTACTAAAATATAAGAGTTTTAGCTTACAATTGCGTTTTTTCGACCATTTCTGTAGAGTCAAAGTTGACCAAAGGTTGAAATTTTGGCAATTATCGTTATTTATATGAAAATATCTCAAAACTGATAAAAGCTACAATCATGAGTATTTTATTGTTGTATTCTACATAAAAATGCGCACATTTTCATATATAATACTTCATGTAACGGCTAATTTACAATGGTACAAAAATTATGTCAAAGTGACGAAATAATTTCCGAGATGTGTCACAGATACTTTTTAGTGCGGCAAGAAAGAAATTCGCGCTTGCGCGCCTGCGCGCCTGAGTAACGATTGTAAACAAAACACACCTTGATCCGTGCACTCCCAGCATCCCCCAAGACGCGTGATTCAAAAGTTTTAGGCTGGTAGGCCTATCAGTATTTTTCCGCGAATTTTAAAAAAAACTTTTGTAAGTCGACGTAAAATACGTCCAGTCGGCACATGGGAGACAAAAAATGTCGACGTAAAATACGTCCAGTTGGCGTAAGAGGGTTAAGTGGCTATGAGGGCAGTACCACAGGTCATTTCATGTTCTAAATTATTTTTGGATTTCAGAACTGAAGCTTGCTCCATAAATAAACAAGGATAGTTTATTTTCAATGAAAACTTCTGTGAAACCCAAAATATACATGACACAAAAGAACTATAATTTATGTATATATATTTGTGCATCACCCAATCTCGTGTATCATGTGACCATTAAAATTTAACCAAAAAACATGATTTCATTATATACATCATGTATAGTATGAGATGTATTTTCAGTGAACTTGGTTAGCCTTTCGGTGCCTGTCTCAGTTTCAGTAGGTACCACTAATAATGCATAATATATTCAAGTTAGCTTTAAACTAATAAATAGGCCTAGAAGCAAAACCTCATTAGGTTAAATATAAATCTTCTTATGTTGTATCAGGCTTACCAACCTTGTGATTCGTCTAAACAATCATTACTATTTCTTATAATTAACAACCACTTACTACTGCATTAAAGACACTGACATAAACAACAGCAAGTACCCCATGCTACGATATACGAGCAAAGGGATCTTCATTTATTATTAAATTATGATAAATAACATAGTTTTGGTTAATTAATACCCAAAAAAGAAATATAAATTCATAATAATCATTATTTATTAACACTGTCTTCATAAAAATACAAAGGAAAACTTTGAACGCCCATATCTCAAAACTATACTTATTGACCTTCAAATTCTATCTTCTCCCTTAGTTTTAAAGCTATACCATTGAAATTTGGTATATAACTTGAAAGACATTATAGAACAATCAAATGAAGCCATTTTTTCCAATTTTTGTTTTTTCTTATACATTTTTTTCCTGATTTATTGGGTTTATTTTTTACCATAATGAAAAAATTCATATCTAGCAAAAAAATTACTTTTAGAAAAAAAAAAACTATTTGATTGGAGGTCTACAACAGGTCTATATATGGTAGTAATCCCAGGTCTTAATATTAAATATCAAGGGAGGAGATAGAACTTGAAAAATGGTTATTTTCAGGATAAATCGCCATGGCGTCACAAAACCGAAGGTCAGAGGCGGAAATCATATGCAGTTTGGAGATGTCCCAAGTCACCTTATTAAGTGGTATGAATGTCAAAGTCCTGTCCTCAAAAAATGGCATTAGCCAGCTGGCCCCCTTAATATTGTGATGTGATTGGGTTGGATCCACCACAAGAGGTTCTTCAAAATAAATCACATTTTCCTCGTGCCAGGACACACCTACATGCCTTGTGATAGGCATTTTGGTCTCTGAACAAAAGTTCAGAAGAAATTGTACCATTGAGACGAAGCATAACTACATTTGTCTCATCAAAAGTGCCACTGTAGTGGAAATGGAAGGGAAAGATTTTTGTGGATGTTGGTGCAATGTACAAACACATTGTAAGCAGGATTGTAAGCGGGAAGTCAAAGGAAATGAACTTCAGTGATGCCTGAGTCCTCAGCAAGTGTGTCATAAAAGGAGGGCTTTTCCATGGCTGATTGTGATAATGAACCATTGCCTAAGAGGGTCAGGCTTATGCCAGGTAGAAAAGCCTACAACCTTGCTGAGGTCAGCTTCCCTCCCGAGTATTCTGGCCCTAATCCACTGATGGCGCAAAAACCTGAAAGATTTGAAGGACCTGGTGCATTATGCTGCTCCTGCCTCCAAAGCAGAATATTTCTATAAAATAATCATGGCGCAAGAGGGCTCTATTTCCACTACGGACCCAGATGAGCCCGAAGAGGCTGAGATGGATCTCGTCCTTGAATATGGATGGCTAAAGCGCCATAGTCCCCCACTATACTATGAAGGAAAAGTTGTGCAGATTTATAAATGTTCCCGAGGTTAGAGGTTGTTGCGTTTACTTTATTTTCAGTATTAAGAATGTTATTTATTTTTTTTTAATCTGCATTATTGTGATGTGTGTCTTTGTTCAACTTTTTTGGTAATTTCCATTAATCTTAGGAATCTGAGACATACGCACAAAAAACTATAAATGTTTACTACAAAATGCAACAAACCCCATATTAATGTTTTATAGCTGCCAAGCAACTTTCAAGTAAATTTTCTAATTTTTTTAAGAGCGGCACTTGCAACCAAAAATTCTGGTTCTAAGCGCCTCATATGAATTTTGTGTGTCTTATTCAACTTTTTTGGTACGTTCCATTAATCTAGGAATCTGGAGACATAAACACACAAAATATAATTTTACTTTAAAATGCAACAAACCCCATCATATTAATGTTTTATCGCTGCCAAGCAACTTTCAAGTAAATTTTCTAATTTTTTTAAGAGCGGCACTTGCAACCTTCTGGTTCTAAGCGCCTCATATGAATTTTATAATTACAGTTATATCTTACCATAATGGGTATTATGTCTGTCCGTCATTCCGATGGGCATGAAACTTGGCAGGGTTATGGTGGGGACCCCTAAAATGGTTTATGATGAGATTTTATCCTACCTTCTTCCTTAATGGGCATAATGTCTCTGTCCCTTTCAAGGGACAGGTGGAAAACCATAACCAAAAATTCAAGCAAAACACTAGCCTGCACTGCAACCGTCGAGGCGACTCCTGGTGTTAAAACAGAAAAGCCCACCATAATGTTGTTATGACTGTCTGTCTGTTTGCTAATAAAAAATAATAGTGACAGAAAATCATTGACCATGGAGCAAAGTGAACCGCTGAACAGTTGGACACAGTTTACAAAGTGGCAGAGAAGCATAGCTGACTTGAATGAACAGACGGACGGATGCATTGACCATGGAGAAGGCGGATGTGATTTTTTGTGAATGAGTTTCGTATGCCAAGTTTCATGCCCATCGGACCAGCCGTTTGGCCGTGGTTGAATGACAGACGGACAGACAGACATAACGCCCATTATAGCAAGATAAGCATGAAGTAAATTTGTTTGTCATTGATCTTCAGTGTGAAAGGTAAAATTGTTAGTTATTATTAATTATTATTATATATACAGGCGGCCCTCGGTTAGCGGCAGGGGTTCCGTTCCTGGCCACCGACGCCAAGCGATTTTCGACGCTGAGCGATTTTAAAGCCTATGACCGCCACACACCTTCTTTCGAAACTCTAGCCCAGTCAAAGGCGCCGTAATCCCACAACGGCGCAATAAGTAAAAAGGGATTTTGACGAAGGAAAAATCTATTTCTGGGTGATTGGCTCGTGTCGCCCTATGAAAGTATCCTTAATATCATTCTTTCTAGGTAAAATTAGCCTAAAATTACCAGAGAAAAACAAAATTAAGAAAATGTCAGTAAAACTGACTCGCTCACTCTTAAAAAGAAGTGTCGGTATGATAAAGGGGCGAGTGTGGAACACTACCACGAGCCAAACACCAATTAGAACTTCCTATCAGAATCCCCCCAAGAGAGAGCTGATACCAACGGGCGATGCAGCCTCTACTACTACTACTAGAGGACGCCACGGACAGCAGCGCCCCTAGCGGACATCCTTAATTAAAACTGCTAAATACATCTTGTCCTGCAAGGGGGGGAAAACAAACCATAAAAGGGGGGTTCATAGGGCGACAGAGCCAATCACCCAGAAATAGATTTTTCCTTCGTCAAAATCCCTTTTCTGGGCTCAGCTCGTGTCGGCCTATGAAAGAGTACCAGAGAAACAGACAAGATGGAAAAGGAAACAATGAAAAACAGTTTAAAATGATGGATATAATATAAGTAAATCAATTACAGCATACAAATTAAGCACTTAAACTAACTTATTTTAACAGTAAAATAATAGAATGTTAGTAATCTTAAAGTACTTAAATGGTAATTAAAGTAAATTACAGAGATGCATGTAAAATAAGGAAAATTTGGGATTTACTTAACTAAAAAACAAAATTATAAAATATATACACACATGTGTCCTACCCTAGCATAAAAATAAGGGTAGGTACACTGAAATCCATCATCAATACAAATATTCCAAAATATATACAAACACATTGTGACTGAAGTTCATCATAAACACAAAATGGTGAATATATACAAACATATTGTGTCCTACCCTAGCATAAAAATAAGGGTAGGTACACTGAAGTACATTATCAGTACAAATGTGGATGTCCCTAGCAAAAAAAATAAGGGACAATCCACTATATGATACAACGGCTAAGGCTATGATGTTGAGTAGCCTGACGATAGGGTGAGGCATGTTGGTTGATGTAGGTAGAAAGGAGACCTGGATCTATACTACAACTACTAAACAGTATCAGGGGAAACTATGTTTCCCGCTGCTACTGCTGAAAACTTTAAAGATTCCAAGGACTTTAAATAATGCCGTTTAAAGACTGTCGGGGATTTCCATCCAGTATACTTTCTAAGATCCTCAAAGTTCATATGTTGGAAATAATTAATTGAGGTGGCTACTCCCCTGATATCATGTGCTTTTGGGAATGACTCAGGGTTGGCTTGTTTAATGAAGTAAAGGATTTGCTGTCTAATGCCTTTAACTGATAAAGTACCACCTTTTTCTCTCATGAAGAGAGCACCTGAGGATCTAGAAGAAGTACGAGATAGAAAGGCTCTAAGAGTTGATACTGGGCAGAGAGAAGGATCCTGTGGAAGTGGGATAACCTTCCAAGGGGCCCACCTTGCAAGAGGATCTTCATTTTTGGCTAAAAAGCTACGATCCGGAGCAAGTAGAACTTCTCCTGATGGGAGGAATTCCACATGACCCGCATCCCTGGATAGAGCCGACAGTTCTGAAATTCTAGCTCTGAGGCTAGGCTTAATAAGAATAATGTCTTCCTCAGGAGCATTATGAATGTACAAGATGAGTTGTCAGTATCTGAAGCTAGTTTGAGGACGTCATTTAAGAACCATGAAACTGTAGTAGGCCTCTGGGAAGGTCTAAGTCTAGCACAGGCTTTAGGGATAGATGTGAAATAAGATTCAGTCAAATCTATCTGAAAACCTACTTGAAAGATTTTCTTCAAAGCCGATTTATGAGTGGTAATCGTGCTAGCTGCTAAACCTTTTTCAAATAAAGATCTGAAAAAGGATATAGCCAAATTAACTGTCATGGTTGTAGTGTTCGATTCTCTCAAGAAAGATGCTAATTTTTTAACAGCTGAGTCATATTGTCTAATGGTTGACTCTCTCTTATCTGATTCTAAGAAGAGAATATTCTGTGGATCAATGTCAGCATCTTTATTAGCCGCAAACTTCATGAAGTCCATAAAGTTAGGGTCTGGAGGAGTTCCTGAGGAAGCGAACACAGTCCTCATTTGTACTGATTGTGATAGTTTGGGATTGGGGATCCGTTGAGGTCGGAGACCCAATTCCAAGAGAAGAGGATACCAGTTGCTCTTGGGCCAGTCCGGTGCAATCAGAGCTACTATCCCTTTGAAAGACCTTAGTTTGTCTAGGACTTTCAAGAGAAGATTCACTGGAGGAAAAACATAAATTCTCCTCCACTGATTCCAATCTAACGACAGGGCGTCGTGGCATAAGCCAGAGGGTCCAGGTTGGGGGCCACATAGCAAGGGAGCTTGTGGTTCGCTTGTGAGGCGAAGAGATCCACTTGGAGACCTGGACTCTCCGGCTTACCCACTGGAATGACCGGACGTCCAGAGACCACTCTGATTCCAGAGGAACTGACCGGGACAGAGCGTCTGCTATCACATTTCTTACTCCTGCCAGGTGAGTGGCAGACAGATGCCATTTGTGTTTGTTTGCTAATGCAAAGATGGCTATCATGACATGGTTCACATGTTTGGATTTGGACCCTCCTCTGTTGATGCAATGAACTACCACTGCACTGTCCAAAACTAGCCTTAGATTGAGACTTCTTCGGGGGAAGCAGTCTCTTCAGAGTAAGAAATACTGCCATTGCTTCCAACACGTTTATGTGGAGCTGGCGAAATTGAACTGACCAAGTCCCCTGAACCTGTTTGAATTGAGAGTATCCCCCCACCCAGGACAGGGATGCATCCGTGTGAATGGTTAGCACTGGGAGGGGATATTGAAGGGGTACTTTCTTGGCTAAGTTCTTTACTTTTGACCAAGGCCGTAGTTGGTTGCGGAGGATCTGTGGAATTACTGACAACTGTCTCGATATTTGGAGTTTGCTTTTGACCGCCAAATTCGATTTATATCTTTCAGCCTTGCTTTCAGAAGGATATCTGTTACGAAGCAAACTGAAGAGACCCTAGGATTCTCTCCTGGTTTCTTCTTGACGTCTGTTTGCATTTGAGGAATTGCCTGACAGATTTTGCTATTTCCTTCCGTTTGGCCACTGGAATTGATAGATTGTGGGAAGACAAATCCCATTGGATTCCTAGCCACTGAAAACGAGATTCCGGAGTAAGTCTGGATTTCGTTTTGTTTATCTGGAACCCCAGATGTTCCAGAAAGTGAACTACCTTTTTGGTAGCTTTTCGAGACATTCCTCGACTGTTGGTGCCCAGATCAACCAATCGTCGAGGTATGCCGCTACCATGATTCCCTGAGCTCTCAATTGTTGTACAACCACTTCTGCTATCTTTGTGAATACCCTGGGGGCTACATTCAGACCGAAGGGCATCACTTTGAATGAGAATGTCTGATTTCCTAGCCTGAATCCTAGGAATGGGCGGAAGTGCCTGGCTATAGGGATATGATAGTATGCGTCTGTAAGATCGATGGAGCATGTGACGGCTCCACGCGGAAGTAAGGTCCTTACTTGCGAGAGGGTAAGCATCTTGAACTTGTCGCAGCGAATGAAAGAGTTTAGCTTTGACAAGTCTAAGATTACCCTTCTTTTTGTTGAGCCTTTCTTTGGCACGCTGAATAAGCGCCCTTGAAATTTTAGATGTTTGACTCTCGCAATAGCTCCTTTCTGAAGGAGTTCTTCCGCGTAATCTATCAATTCCTTTGACGGTACCTGATGAAATGATTTGATTGGAGGAGGATCTTTGATCCAACTCCAGCCTAATCCTTTGGACACTATGCTCTGTGCCCAATTGCTGAACCCCCACCTGTGGCGGAAGAGGAACAGCCTCCCTCCTACCTGGGGAGCCTCATTGCTGATGGGCGGTTGGCCACCACGCCCTCCTCTGAAACTGTCTACTCCTCGTGCCCCTTCCTGCGCCACGCTGACGAAAGTAACCTCTCGCCCTACCTCTCGGTGAGAGTAGCTGAGCCTCATAAGCAGGGTTGAAGGCCGGCGATTATATCCGTAGGAAGTGGATGGTTGAGATTGCTGGGGCACCAGGAGGAAAGGTTGGTTCTGCTTAGAGGTGGAAGGTTGTCCCTGTTGGGTAACTGGGACTGCCTGCACAAATTGCTGCTGTTGCTGGAGTTTTTTATATGGCTGGAACCTCTTACCAGCCTTCTTTGGTTTCTTGCCAGCAGTGGGAACGGATTCCTGTTTCCTCTTTGAGGAAATACCCCACCTAGCTCTAAGGCTCTGGTTGAGTCTAGCAGCTTCGTGGTGGACTTCGTTCACTGCGGACTCTGGGAAGAGATCCGCTCCCCACATGCTTGCAGCCAAGAGTCTATTAGGCTCATGCCTGATTGTGCACTCTTGTAGGACATGCTTCCGGCAGTTCCTCCTAGCCTGGAAGAAGTCAAAAGCGTCCGTCAGAACCGTCTGAAACTGAGATTTCGCCAGAATCTTGAACAGCGGTTCCGTAGCGTATGAAAGAGCAGCCATTTCTGTAATGATGAGGGAATTGAGGGACCTGCCAAACCTAGTTCGCGCATCGAACTCTGCCTGGATTAGGGAATCCGGCAGCCTAGGTAATTTCTCACCGAACTGGTCCATGGCGCAGTCCGGCTTGAGTTTACCCAGCGTGAATGTAGCTGGCAGGTTTTCCCACAATTCTCCGAAGGCGGGGAAGAGTGGAGAAGTAGACTCCGCCTCCCTCAACTGTGGAATAGGCTCATCCTTGAGGACTGCCTGAAGAGACTTCTCCACCAATTTCGTGGCGAACGGAAGAGAGACCTCCTCTTCCGTCGCGAAAATAGTGAAGGGACTCTTGTAGGCCTGGAGTTTAGTGTTAGTACACTCCCAGTCCTCAAGGCAGTGAACCCATTCCCGCTGGGCGTGATCTCTACTGTAAAGAACTGACTCCTTAGAGATTTTGTCTTCTCTCGTGAGAGCCGTTGGCGTCAGCCTAGCATACCCGATGAAAGGCTGTGTCAGACCTGGAGGGTAGAACTCGAAGTCCTCAATCCTTCGAGTTCCACACTCCGAGATAGAAATCATTCCGTCCTTGAATGGAGCGTAGGCAGCTACTCTCCATGGGTTCTCCATAGAGAAAGCTGGCAAGGAGTCATAAGGTGGAAGTTGAAGAATCCCCGTGCTAGATGCAGGGGAGACTGGGGGAGGAGCCTGAGCTAGCCCAGCTACTCGGTCCTCATTCTCTCTCATTCTATTAGAGAGATCCTGGATTGACTGTCCAGTTTGAGACAGACTGTTTGATAATTGCGCAAACATCTGCTCGAATCGCGTTCCCAATGCGGAGATTTGGGAACCTACTAGCACACCCACCTGTTCCATCACCCCTGCTGAGACAGTAGAGGGATCGCAGGTGCTGGTGCTTGCTACCCCTGCCGGCATAGCCGGAGTGGAAGCAGCGGAGGCGGGAGAAGACAGTGACTCGGTGGGAGCGCGAGCCTTCTCCTTCGAAGCCTTGCTTCTGGAGCTCTTCGATTGGGAAGAGCCCGGCTTTGCCTTCACCGCATCGGCATAGGAAGTCGACGACTTCCTAGCCGAAGAAGACGAAGACGACTTCCTAGAAGTCGACTTAGATAAGGTCTTCGGTTCTCTCTTTCCCTTCTCCTTAGGAGGTACAGAGAGAGCGGGAGAGCGAATAGGGATCTCGGATCCCGCAAAGCCTTGGAAAGAAGCTGAAGAAGAGGGGACAGGAGAAGATCCAGGAGCGCCCAAGGAAAGACCTTGGGCGCCCGACATACCTACCTCAACCAACAAATCCTCCCCACCTACCGCCATGGGCTCAAGGTTAAGGTCCAGGGCAGCGACGTCCGGAACCGACTCCTGGGAGGCTACGACCCCAAACGATTGCTGGAGGTCTTGCTGGATGGAGGCTATCAGTGGGGCAGCGGACAAGGGGTCGACGTAACCCGTCGACTTGCCCGCGGGGAAGATCTGGACGGCCAGCTTCCTATCCAAAATGTAGGGCTGGCCCTTGGCGGCGTTTTTCCCAAAGCCGCCCACCCACGCTTTCAGGGTGGCGAGGGCGACTTCCCTCACACCGCTAGCCTGAAAGACAGGTGAGATTAGCTGCCAATTGTGGAATGGGGTTAACAAACTTACGACTAGAAGTTGTTAGTAAAATCATAAGTAAGCCTATAATGGACTTACCCCATCTCCAGCTGACGACCAGGTCGTAGCATATGGCGCAGGCTTCAGGGTGCCAGACGATCGTCTCGTTGAACGACGTGGCACAAGGGGCGTGAGACCTGCATTCATCATGTCCACAGGGGTCGTAAAGCGTCGCGTTACAGGCTGGGACCTGGCAGTTGGTAGCCTGTAAGTGAAAAAGTACATGAGTACCAAGTAAACACTTACAGTCTAACATATGCTCCGCTGGTGCCGGAGCGATAAAGTTAGATAAAACCAGAGCCCCGCCAAAATACGTGTGGTAACTAGGTTGGTAGATAGGCTATGGCTCCGCCGATGGCGGAAGCACAAGAATCAACCAACTAGGAGTGGTGGTAAAGGAAACCACGACGGAAAATGGCGGGGATGGTTGATAAAATAATAATAATAACACACAATTCATTGTAAAATATCTTATAATTAGGGTATATATCCTTAAAATAACAATAACAAAAATAAAACAACTTCTCTCCGCCCGTCTACTAGAAGAAGTGCGTAGGTAAGGGAAAGCTCCCTTCCGGTAGCGGGGGAGAGATATAAGGATATAGTAGGCAAGCAACCGACCACTCGAAGTGCCCACCCCGCCCGCTAGTGGAGCCAGAAACCTATAACCAAAGGTGCCCCGGCTGCGACGGAAGGCTCCTTTCGTATCGTAAGGGAGGTGGCTGAGCAACTGGGGAGGGGGGGAGGAAGGTCTCGGCGAAACACGGCGGGAGCGAGAAAAGGGGGGAGGGATGGCCTACTCCTCCCCGCCTCACCGACTACCCGCATGGAGACCCGGTACCTCATAGTGGTCGCCCTATACCCCCCGCTGGGAGGACCCCTGGTCACCTCCGAAAGTGTGAGAGAAGGCGATGAGGTTGTCATAACAACCAAGGGGTCCCCCAGCTCCTCCCTATATCAGAGAGGGAGGGAAGGGGCAGGGTAAGGTGCTATGGAACACGTGACCGCAAGTGGCCTAGGCCGCGAGCAACACAACCGTGGTAGGGCCACGTGAACCAAGCTGTACCAATACATGGAACAAGCACCTAGGCTAGCCTAACACCCTAAATAAATAATAAATATACATCGAAAGGTGGAAGAGACACTTTTAGTAAAAAGAGAAAGAAGCCCCAGGAGGAGGCAGACTGTTCCAAGAAACAGGAGCCTACTCGGAGCCAGCGATAGCCGATGTAGAGCAAGAGCCGGGATGCTGGGCCGGAAAATAATAATAGCCCTAAATACCAAGCTAAGAGAATGGTAAGAGGGCTGAACTGGCTAAAACTCGATGTGAAACAATGAATGTGATAAAGTAAGCCCATAAGTATAAGAAGTCCCAGTATGGAGGACCGGGAATTCTTACGAGGCTGGCATGGCCGCCACGAGACAACCGGGGAACCGTATATGACCTATTAAGAGGAAAATACTGGTACCCGGAAGATAAAACTAAGGTAAAATGTTACTTATGAGTTACTTAACTTAGCCGTGGCAATAGCAGAGCGTTCCATCGTAGATAGTACGAATAAAATCGAATAAAGCACGAGCACAAGAAAATGGCGACTTGTCGCTAGCGCTAAAAATTAAGGATGTCCGCTAGGGGCGCTGCTGTCCGTGGCGTCCTCTAGTAGTAGTAGTAGAGGCTGCATCGCCCGTTGGTATCAGCTCTCTCTTGGGGGATTTTGATAGGAAGTTCTAATTGGTGTTTGGCTCGTGGTAGTGTTCCACACTCGCCCCTTTATCATACCGACACTTCTTTTAAGAGTGAGCGAGTCAGTTTTACTGACATTTTCTTAATTTTGTTTTCTCTGGTAATTTTAGGCTAATTTTACCTAGAAAGAATGATATTAAGGATACTTTCATAGGCCGACACGAGCTGAGCCAGAAATTATATTTATGCAGTATAGTACTATAGAATTTACTGTACAGTACATGTGGGTGTCTAGAGTATGTAAAGATATAATAAAGTTTATACAGTGTACAGGTAGCTGTAGTGTTCAGGTTACGATAATTAGTCTTACGATAGTCCGATTTTATGAGAGATCAAATTACAATGGCCTTACTTTATCCATCTTCTAGTTACATAAGTTCAATAACAACAAAAGAGAATGATGAAAGTATGGTTTTAACGTTATACTCGTTGCGTGAACGTGTACAGCCATGAACAACAGAACGAGAAACGACTTTTTTTTCCTAGTACAACCGAACTGGATAACATCTGTTTGGCTTGTATTTCAATCATCGTACTACAGTACAACATTACCGTATTTGTTATAAATGGCGTTATGTATAGAATAGAACTGAGATATCTTAATGTATAAACTTTATTTGCTATAGATCAGAGATCAATATAGATTAAAGATCAATCGGGAAATATACTGTTTTAAAATTTAAACCTAGTTATAATGAAGCTGAGAAAACTGTTCAAGCTGCTAATGACTATTATCGTACATCGGCAACAAGGATAAAAACTGCAGTAAACGTCTGCATCAAACACAACTGTAGATAAAATTGGGATAAAATCATTTTAATAAAAACTACTGTGCTTGAAAGAACACATTTTACTGTTGGTTTCACGCCGATATAAGATAAATAACGTAAAGTTCATATTACGATGATATAAGGATATTGCGAACGGAATCACGTCATTTTTTACGCAATAAACATGCCGCCAACGTAATCTGTTAACGAAAAAAATAGTAGTTCACATTCACAACGCGACATATTCAATAAATAGTTCCACTAAAAACACGCTGTATAAGGAAACATAACTTTGTCTCATATAAGTCAAGTATATAGATATTCGTTTATGCTAACTAGAAGCAAGAGCATTCGCTCAGAATTGCGTTATGGTGAAAACAAACGCATATTCATCAGCTGATTTCAAACCACAACATTGGCCGCTCCGCGGAATACTGGCTTAAATTTGCCGTAGTATTTTAAAATACAATAATATGAGAATACATACAATATTCTTGGATACAGTGAAATAATGTATAACTTTTTAAAGGATTTATGGAAAAGATGCATAATTAATAAAATAACACAATGCATTTTTCGGTACTGGCGGACAAGAACGAACATGAAAAAACATCCGCTGACAACGTGGAGCGCAGTTACAAAGGCTGCCTTAATTTGTATCTTATTTCTGTACAAAAATGAAAATACCTTTACGTAATATATTTTCATACACATTTTAAACATAAAAGCATAAACATTTAAAAAATCGACACATCGATCGCTAAATTTGGACTCTTTTTAACTATATTTTCGGAAGAGCGGCAGACGGCGGCATACAAGAACGAACTTGAAAAAACATTGTAGTCGATAACTTGAAGGGCAGTTTCAAAAGCTGCCTTTTTATCATATTTCTGCACAGAAATAAAAATACCCTATTCGTAATACATTTTCATACATATTTAAACATAAAAGCATAAACATTTATAAAATCGACACATCGATCGCTAATTTGCACTTTTTTTTAAAATCTATATTTTCGGAAGAGCGGCAGGCGGCGGCTCACAAGAAAGAACATGAAAAAACATCGTATTTGATAACGTGAAGGGCAGTTTCAAAAGCTGCCTTTGTATCATATTTCTGTACAGAAATAAAAATACCTTTCACGTAATACATTTTCATACACATTTTAAACAAAAGCATGAACATTTATAAATCGACACATCTATAGCTAAATTTGCACTTATGTAACTCGATATTTTCGGCATATAACAGTGTCAGAGGCATATATTTTACCCTAATACCTACGTAATAACTCTCCATAAAATTTGTTAATATAATTTGCATAACCTTTATGGTCTGAACGGCATGTCTACAAATGTATGAACTCGTTAGACAACGGCGCTAGCGGCGCTGTTAACTGAAAATTGTGCCGTAAAGATACCTTTAAAATGCCTTATTTTTGTAATTAATATTTTTGACGACCGCCGTAAAACCGATTCGCCGTTGAGTGATTGCGCCGTTAACCGCGGGCCGCCTGTACAGTACTTGAAAATATTAATAAACACATTATACATAAATGTACCATAAAAATTATCTCATCTCAGTAAAAGAGAGAGAGAGAGAGAGAGATATTACACGAACGTCTAATGGCAACATAACACACTCACTCCCCCTCCTACCACATTACTTGATATATTTGACAGCTCTGGACCTCAGCTTAGTACCTGGAGTTAAAGAGAAAGATATGGGGAAGATTGGCATTTCCTTCAGTCTTACATCATTTTTTAATTCATAAACTAAAATCTTACTGATTCAAATAGTATTTTCTTTCAAGAATTGATATTTGTTAACATTTTCATCAAAACCTATTTCAACAATAGAAAAAAATAAATGATCAAATGCCAAAAGTTAGTCAAAACAAGTTAACCTAGAAAAAAAATTTTTACTTCATGTTCAGCAAAGACGGAGTTGAAGTTGTTGACTGCTGCCAAAATGGAAGTTGCTCCTTCCTTCGTCTTTAACTTAAGGGCAAGCTTTTTAGTTTTGAAAAATAGGTCTTCCTCTTTGACTTCTAGGCAGATGAATACATGATGCGGATGACCAGAATACACTTTGACAGATCTGAATAATACGTATGGCGATGATGATACCATAATTCATACACAGTGCTATGACGTCACAAATGCATAAGGCAGAGCCTTCCGTCTTAGCTAATGGCTGAGCAGGAAAACTTTCTCTCGCATTCCCCCTTGGAGGAATAATAGTTTTTTCCTCCGTGCATTCCCCCCACCCCTTCTCTCAGATACCAGCAAACCCCTCCACATCTAAAATACTTGAAAAGATAATAGATTTGATACATTTTGCAGCACATGATTCGCAGACTTTGAACGGCTTCGCAGATACAGAAAATCTATTTTTGAGAACTAGCGACCGCATAAGAGGGGAATCTCACAATTTGAACACACATAATTCGGGACCAGACTGTATCTTTAACTGCATAAGCCTTATAGATAAGGCTTGGCAGGGAGTGACTTCCAGGACAATGAACTCTGCTTTGAGAAAATTATGGTCAAGAGTGTTACCTCGAGAAGGATTTTGAAGGGTTTGAGGCTGACTCTGACAACCCTAAGCCTGTTGTGGAGTCTATTATAACTCTGGGGAAGTCCTTGGGCTAGGATGTGAGTGGCGAGGATGTGGAAGAGTTAGTAGATGGCTACAAGGAAGAGCTAACCACTGAGGAGCTCCAAAACCTTCAGCTGGAGCAGCAACAGACGGCAGATGAGGAATCTGAGGAGGAGGAGGATGAGAGGGGATACTGTGCCTACTTCAGTGATCGAAGAAATGTTTGCAAAAGTGGAGTAATATAAAAAATTTTGTTGAGACATACCATCCTAACAAAGACGTTGCAATCCATGTCTCTAACATGTTTAATGACAACGCTTTGTATCATTTTAGGCAGATACTGAAGAGACGTTAGAAACAAATGTGTCTGGACAGTTTTGTTATTCGACAGGGGTCCAGTGACTCTCAAGCTGGTCCTAGTGCCAGTAGAAAACTAAGTCGGGAAGTAACCTCATACAGTGCCAGTAAAAAATGTAGAGAAGTAACTCCATATAGGTTCTAACTACCTGAAGTCCTTCTGGAGGGGGGGATTCCCCTTCCAAACAATAAGCTCTCCTCCTCCTCCTCCTCCCTCTGTCTTCCATATGCTAACAAGAGTTGTCCATAAAGGTAAGAGCTCCCTCTGTCTTCCATATGCTAACAAGAGTTGTCCATAAAGGTAAGAGTGATGTTAAATGTTCATTATTCATTTATATTTATTTTTCATTGTTTTCTGTAGTAAAACTGTTTATTCCCCATAAAATGTATTTCTAGTTAACATTTTTGGGGGTCTGGAATGCATTAATACTATTTACATTATTCCTTATGGGAATTATTGCTTCGTGTATCATTGGAAGTTTCGGAACGGATTATGTACGAAAACCGAGGTTCTACTGTAATGTACTACTGTCATATACAACTGGCCTTGTAAAATGTTTCATAACCCTTAAAATACCATATAAATTCAAAGAATTCAGAAAAATTATCACTGATTATACTGGAAAGCCTAATTAAGCATACAATAATTATAATAATAATCAAATAATTAGCAAAGTATTCAACATCCACAATGATCACATCAACTGTACTTACAATTCAGCATTTTCGATGCTGAAGACTCTGTCATTTTATTATTCTTAGCTTTCTTGGGAGCTGTAGAATTCTCAATTTCCATCTTTCTCTTCTTTTCTGCAAACTTTCCAGCTGCTGTCAAGACAAAATATACAGTAATATCAAAATCTATTCATTATCATAATATCAAATTTAAGCATTTTAAGCATATCAACTGGCTTGCCAAGTTCATTAAGCCAAAACCACATAAAATATGGAAAATTATTAAAAGGTATTAAAGTTGTAATGGTAATAACAGACTATGAAGGTTACCACCATCATTACTACTTTTACATCAGATTTTCCTTTTGTAGGGTTAAACATGAAATGAGTTCTCTCCTCTCTCCTGACTTGTGCATTTTCTGTCTGAATTCCCAGTTCACATAGGTAGGTGTTCATCATCTGCACATACCCTTTTCCATGATATCCTTGACTTTTCTACAAGGGTTGTCCTGGTGCTTCAATTATTTCTATCTTAAGTCCAAACTATCCAATGACTGAAATATAATTCTATTTTGCAGTCTCTAGACATATCGTTATGCCATTTACTATTTATGATTTTCCTACAGCACTCTAGCTATGAATCTTGGCACTCTATGGTAATAGCATTTCAAAATTCTAATAATTTTCTTTATAAGGGCCCACATCTGCTGTGCAGAGTAGAACAGGTCTTATGCAAGCATCATTAATTACTTCTATGTTTACAAATGGGATACTTTTATAAATACTTATGTGTTTCTGCAATCTTTTTTCATTTCAGCCAGGTTGTTGCTACTCTTTTGTACTGTCCTCTGCTTCACAGTCCAGTGTATCAAGTCTTCATTGAATGACTATCTTTTAAACATTGCAATTAGGACATATAAAGTTACTGTCATTATACAGGCAGTCCCCAGTTATCGGCAGGGTTCTGTTCCCAAGGGGGTGTCGATAAGTGAGAACCATCGTTAACCGACACCCCTCGGGAACGGAACCCCCGCCGATAACTAGGGACTGCCTGTATATGCACCATTATGGCACCTCTGTTAGGTGTGTTATGGCGCCATAAGGCCTTGTGGCTCTGATAACCGGAACTCGGCCTGTTATGGTGCCATAAATTGAGAATTTTATGGCACTACATGAGTGCCATAAAACCAGATCACTGATAACCGAGTCTGCCAATAATCGGGGACTGCCTGTAAATATATCAAGTTGAATACATAATAACTATCAGTATACATATCACTTTTTCCACATTTACTAAGTAAAATATAATCCTTGGTGATAGAAACTTGCAGTCTGTGCTTACTATTTCCTAATATCTTTTTACAGGTTTCAATATTTCAGTGAATCAACATGCAAACACGAATGTGGTAATACTTTGTTTCAACCCTTTTCTTTCTGTCTCAGTCATAATCCAAACAAATGAGCTAGGAAAGCCAAATACAAAATAGAAAGTCTTGACATCACAGTGGTCAGAGGCTCAAGAATAAACTGTGATTTCAAAATACAGAAATGGTTTAGGCAGGTAACGAGCAAGTTGAAAGAGCAACCTAAAAAGTGGAGGTTATAAACATGGCCAGGGATCGAACATTGTGATGGCCCATACCATCACGAAGAAAGGAACAGAGCTGAAGCTGAGGACTAAATCAAATTTCACGCAGAAAGTCCAAAGATAAGACTGTTAAATATTCATCTGATTATCTTTTTAAACTTTATATAAAAAAATCCACCTTACTCTAGTGATGATGGGAGCCATGACAAACCATAGTCAGTTCCAAAAATAAACATGAACACTTCAACATTACCAGTACATATAATAGAGGGGAATAGGCAGGGGTACAAGATCAGTTTACGACAGGGGTTCCAAAACAGTTGAAAATTGTCTAAAATCTGAAGAAAACCTTACTTTTAATGCTTTCAGTGTATTGAAAACTATGTAAACTGCATTTATATTGAGTTTTTCATAAAAAAAACATCCAAATTTTTATTATTCTGCTGCTTTGGAGCCATATTTCTTCTGTCGGATTGGCGTTGTAACACCGGAAGATGTGTTGTAAATCAGGAAATATTTCTGATGAATATACTAATTGAAAGATGTCATAACCTTGGAACGTTGTAAGCCGAACCCGTTGTAAACCGGAGACTGCCGGTATTTGGATATTTACCAATATTTCCACACTGATAGGCATGTAGGCATTTCAGCCAAAGATTGAATGGGTGACCTTTGGCAGCCTTTCTACAGAACCTGGTGACAAGTCCTGAATTTACTAAAAGGTTAATGACTGTTTGTTTTAAGTTGCAATCTGTTATGCCTGGACTGTGCTGTAACTGTGCCTGATTATTCTGAAAAATTCTCCAGTGTGGCTACATTTCCTAACAAAACAGAAAGCCATTACTACATAAGAAATTTCCTTATGGGATAAAATTCTTGGAGAAGCAAGAAGCAATAAAGTGCTTATTGACCTTCCACTAAAAATTACACGTCTACCCTCATCCTCGAGGAAGTTAGGGAAGTCTAATGAAAATCATAAAGCACAGAGACTGAGGCAGACAAAGCAACAGATTGTTGGCCTTCAGAATACTGACACCATTATGAACATTCAATTTATGAACCAGAGATACGAAGAAATTGAACTGCAAATTAAAACTGTGTTTGGAGCGCTCCCCTTTGCCACCCTGTAAGTTCAATTTTTGCTCTGTTCACTTATTCTGCTTGGTTACAATTTTTGCTGCTATTCAAAGCGTACAGCACTGCAGCACACACCAACCAAAGGCCCCAGACTCTTGTACCTATGTAAGTTGTAAGATGTGCTCTGTTGTGCTCCAAGCTATTCCTGTGATTTCATCATGAAATATTTGGCCCATCCTTTATTTATCATGACTAATGGCAGGCATTAAAGGAAGTGAATAACCCTGGTATGACCTTACATGACTTTTGAAATGGATAAAACATTTATAATTGCATCAAGAATATTGATGCTGCATGGTGTGAAGTAAGTGGGATCAACATGAATGGAGCATGGAAGGTTTTATGCAACAACCATCAATGATGTTATCCACTCTTATCGTCTCATATAGTACTACAACGAACAGAAAAACAAACCTCCCTAGACCAATTCTTCAGACTAGCATCTTCAACCTCAATAGCCTTCCCACCTCCATTGACTGCTTCCACCTCAGTTGAAGAAGAAAGTGATGCCAAAGAAATCCTTGCCACAGAAGAAAATGACCACGTTATAGGAATGACAAGGTAGTCCCACTCTACATTGAGTAGGTGATTTTGTGACTCATGGTAACCTGTGCAAAAGCCATTGCCATTCAAATGGCAATATCCCTCTCATATATTGAGCAATTATCAAAGAATCTAATGATGAATTATCTTAATTTGCATAGTAGAGATATTATTAATAGTGGAACCTCGACATACGAAAGTCCCAACTTACGAAAAATTCAAGTTACAAAAGCAAAGACGAAGATTTTTTTGCCTCTGCATACAAAAATAATTCAGGTTACGAAAGGGTGTTACTGTAATGTCCCGAGATTCACTCGGACCAACGGGAACAATTTTAAAACTCGCGAGCCGCCAACTGAGTAGACTTGCCACCATCCTCCCGCTCTCCCATCGGTTCCTGATGCTAGTCACCACCATAAGAACCTGCTCTCATATTGGTCAGCATCATGCCTCTATGTAAAGGCATTCCTTGGCCATTTTTTACAGCAGCATTATCGTAAACACTGGAATTCGTTCCTTCACATATACATATTTCGTTTGTTAATGTAAATTTGTGTTAGTGATTTTCCTTTCGTTGTACTGTAAGTTACTCTATCGTGTTGTGTGTGAACTTAATTACTTACGTTATTAGCCATTGGTCCTAAGAATGTTGCTGAAGTTCACTGAAAGAAGAGGATGCTTTCTATGTTTTCTGCCATTTCTTAGTGTGTTTCGTAAAGTTTAGTGTTAATGTTTTCTGTCATTTTTTTATGTTTTTTGTACATTTTTTAATGTTTTTCGTAAAGTTATGTGTTCATGTTTTCTGCCATTTATCCTCCTCCTCTGTCGCCACTTTCGGAGATCGCCTCACTCGAAAGGTAAGGTTTCACATTTTACTACATATGTACATACATGTACGTACAGTATTTCTTGTACCCTGTACACTAATACACTTTATTTACAGGTAATCACAGTTATGTTAGGTATTGAATGGTCCAAATTGTTGTATTTCATTGTTTATTGGTCAATTTAGCTTTATTATAAAATTTACTGTGGTGTTTTTGTAGGGCTTGGAACGAATTAGGCAATTTACATGTAAAATGTGGTTCAAGATACGAAAAAATCAGGTTATGAAGGCCGCTTCGGAACAGATTAATTTCGTATCCTGAGGTACTACTGTATAAATATGAAATTTTTATAATAAAATTAGATTTTGTATATACTTGCCAAGTAACTACAGCTATAATTTTCTACTTGGCAGCAGTTTACAATGAAATTTGCAGTAGATATTCTTTTGTTTAGCAAAGGTAACTGGCTCCGCCCACTTTCTGGGGAAGTAAAGGTAAAACAAAGCTAAGACTGTCATTTGTTTTATGCTTATGTCCATAAGAGGGGAGGAGGGTGGGCTCCGTTCATTTAGTTACTTGGTAAGTATATACAAAATCAAATTTTATTATAAAAATGTCATTTTTGCATAAGTAACTTACCAAGTAACTACACAGCTGAATCCCACATTGACCGGAGGTGGGAATCATGGACATATACTATTCCAAAAACACTCTGTAACAGAGCTGAATTTACAATAGTAGCTTAGCCAGCATCAACAAAATGCTTGTTGTAACCTACCTGGCGAGAGAGTTCTTAATAAACCTTCAATAGTTACGGTAAATGACGTAAGCAATCAGCTGTTTCTCAGTTCGGTTTTTATGTCAATACACGTTTACAATAATCGCTTCATCCAGAATTCTAAACACTGGAATTTTTTGTGGAGTATCATTAGTATTACAGTTAGAGAGAGAGAGAGAGAGAGAGAGAGAGAGAGAGAGAGAGAGAGAGAGAGAGAGAGAGAGAGAGAGAGAAGAGAGGAAAGAGAGGAGAGGAGAGAGAGAGGAGAGAGGAGGATGAGAGAAGAGAGAGAGAGAGAGAGAGAGAGAGAGAGACTATTGCCTCGGTTAGGTTGTTACACTGATAGATATCCGCTTGCAAAAGTTGAATAATAGTTGTATTGAGAATACGTAATGACAATTTTAATTAAACTTCTTTTACTGTACGTAATCATATTGCAAGTATTATCGTATTACAATATATGAACAGAGTGATGATGCGCCATTTGCATTCTGGTTTTGTTTACAGCCTTAAAATAATCAACCAATTGCTTTTACTGATATCATCACTGCCTTTAGCTGCCGAATGGAACTTAATTCAATAGATACGTTCCTTTTGTAAATTATTATGGGTTTAACAAAGCCGATTCTATATCATGTTTTTCATACATACGTCGCCTAAAAGGGAAACCATTGTTTTGTTTACGTTTCATCGCCATTCTCAAACAACAGCTAATAACAATACAATAATGAACAATAATTATCGTATACAATTATCATTCATGACTGAATTGTTCTAAGCAGTTACAAACAGCTTTGCGTGCTGCCTCACTTGATGTTCGATACAATTTTGTTATAAAAAGCATGGGGGGGGGGGGGGGGGGGCGGGGGGGGGGGGGGGGGGGGGGGGGAACGTGAAAATAGAAAGTGTCATAAAATAATTTTAAAAATGCCATGGATGATATCGAAGATGATTTATATAATATCAACGAAAAACCGAAGTCGACTGGCCAGAACCAGACTGGAATCCTTATGATGGTGGCACATGTGATCAATCTTGTGATATCTATGAGGAACTTTTAATGAAAAATTAATATTATGTTATCCCTAAATGTTATTACTACTGTAACCGAAATTTCTAAAAGGATACCTAAAGATAAAGGTTGCTGTGAGCGCAACCGTAACTCGATGCTTACATTTTCTCAGCTGGGATTGCATAAATAAAAGTTTGTGTCATAGATTTAGAATTATTCCTCAAATAGGCTTTTTGTTATGAAGATATGCCAGTAATATATAAGGTAAAAATGGTTTTATTACCTATATTATCAGTTTATTTCATAAAGTGAATCTTAATGTATGTTGGTGGTTAGGCTATAGTACTGCGGCCAAGGCTAGCCTATAGATACACATCTTAGAATTCAGGGTTTGATTTTTAGAATTGTAGTATAAGACTACCCCCAATTTTTAGGGGTGAATTTTTGGATTTAGAGGTCATCTTATACCTGGCAATATATGGTACTTTCCATTTTGAATAAGACACAAGTTGCTTACCAAGTAGCCCCAGCCCTCTGTCCTTTCACTTTCAAAATTATTAATCTGGTAAAGACAGATTTTCAGATTTTTTTACTGACTAAAAGGCAAGAGACAATGGTAGAATTAAAACCATTTGCCAGTCATCCAAATGTTGGGAAATTCCACCAATGAATGGACAACACTACAACTCCCTTCTGAAAGGGGGAAAGCTCCTTTTACATATAGATATGCAGCAATCTGGGACCCTTATGAGAAGAATCTCAGAGGCGACACCCTCAGCAGAATTTCATAGTAAGGTCCACCTACATATTTAGTTTCTACCACATTACTGGAAACCACCACCAAACGGCTTCCAAAAGGTTGCGGAACAAATTTTGCTGTTGTGGCCACAAGTCTTATGAGACTCCTATAACTTTTTAAAGTGATGCATAAAAGCACAAATTTTACCATTGGAGGGCTCCAACAAGTCACTGCCTAATGTAACTTCATTATTACATAAACCCTTCTGTAAGGACCTGTTTGAGGAGTCTGTTGGGGTTAAAAATTTAACCATCAAGCCCACCAACAGAAATGTACAAAGTACTCTTTTTGAAAAAAAAAAAAAAAAAAAAAAAAAAAAGGGGGGGGGGAATTAAGGTAACAAAACCCAAAATCTTCCCTTTACCCAACACAAAAAGTTTTTCTCAAAGACAGTTAAGTGGTCAAAAGGGACTTTTTCTCAAAGAAAGTTAAGTGGTCAAAAGGGACTTTTTCTCAAAGAAAGTTAAGTGGTCAAAAGGGACAACTCCTTACAAGGGGACAACAACAAGAGCAAGGAAATCTTTTTCACAAGGTCCAAAGACCCTCTTATAAAAAAAAAAATGCACCACCTGGAATGCCTATCAAGGGCAAAGGCAGAGGAAGAGGCAGATACAAATAGGAATAGTATGGTTCAGAGTTGACTTCAACGACACCACAGGAAATGGAAGTCTTCCCCTTGGGGACAGTATTATTTTTAAATGGACTGGGGTGGAAACAGTCTCATCTCTCCCCCTGCTATAAAGAGAGTCTTTCAAAAAATCAGACCCCTCTCTGAAAGGTTGTTACGCGCAGAAAGGCACTATTCATGAGAGCCAAATAGAAACATGGCGTATATTTGCCACCAAGTGTCCCCAAAATGATTCCTCTGAATAAAGAGTGATCCTAGACCTATCAACATTGAACAATTGAACAAGAACATTGTTTGCCAAATTCCCAGTATGTTCAATCGTTCCAAAAGGGACTTGGACAGCTATAGACCTGAAAGACGCATACTGGCTTGTCCTGTCGCCATTTTCTTCCACTCCTTCCTTGGGTTCCGAATAGGAAAAGATATGCACAGGTTCAAAGTCATCCCCTTGGGCTAAACATTGCCCTGAGAACATTTTTAAAATTAATAATGGTAATTGATAGAGAAATCAGGAATACAACAAAAAGCCTACGTAGATGACTGGTCGATCTGAGGGTCTGCAGACACTTTCAGTGGCTGGGACTGTGCTGGGATACTTTTCATGGCCTGTTGTCTCTCCCCATCACTCAAAACAGAACAAGGCAAGTCCTCAAAATGTGCCTTGCACAGCCGAGTTTCAAAACAGCAATTAAAATGTATGATGGGCCTGTTGCAATTCACATCAATAATAGATCCAATACTCAGATTGCAACAAAAGAATGCAAACAAATTCTGGCTATCACATGCAAGAAACAAGATGCGAGACCAACTTCATCAAAAGATTAATAAAGTTAGGGAAATACTTCAGCCTTGGTCCTGGAAGGAATCTCTGGCAAAACAAGTCACCCCAATTCCTCAGTCTGTATAAGTGACAATACACACAGATGCCTCATTGACAGGTTAGGAGGACACTGGGAGGATCGTCAGGTGGCAGGGAGGTGTTCAGCTACTCTGAGGAATTATCATATTAATTTCCTGGAGCTGATGGTTGACTTTTGTCTCTCAAAAAACTCAAAAACCTCTAAGAGAGAGACACATTTGGTCAGCTCTAGACACCATGACTGCAATGTCCTACATCAAGAGGTCATGATCATGCTCACTTCCTCCCAATATGATAGTGCTAGCCATCCTTCGATGGTGTAAGCAAGGAAGCGGCACTTGTTTGCAATTCACCTTATGGGGTCTCTCAATGTATTAGTAGACTCCCTATCAAGGAAAATGACAGCCTCAACAGAGTAGATGTTAGACAACCACTCTTTTCAGACAATAGCCAACATGCTTCACAACTAGAGGTGGACAAGCAACAGCAAGAGATGCCTTCCTACAAGACTGGAACAAATGGAGGTCGATATATCCTTTTTCGTCATTGTCCCAGATTTCGAAGGTGCTGAGTAAACTCCTAACCTTCAAAGGAACAGCTTACTTAATTGCACCAAATTGGCCAAACAGACATTGGTTCCTATTTCTTTAACAACTGGTTAAGAGATAAATATCACCACTGTCTGCTGTTTTATCCCAGTCAGTAGGAGGGAAAGTAGTTTATGGATCCTCCTTTCTGAGCAGAGACCTTCACAGTGAATTTTTTAAATATCTACTGAGAAAATTACTTGCCCAACATTGCTAGATACCTAGTGGAAAAATTACAGACTTCATATATCCAACAATACCAGTCAGTATGGAAGATATGGTTAGATTGGAAAATCCATGCTGAGAGCCCAATCAGAATTTCTAAGGAAACACTTAAATTTTCTTATTCCATTTTTAATACAACCACATTTCAGTTACAACAATCATGACATACAAGGAAGCATTAATGGAATCATTGCTCTTTGGATTCAAGATTGGCTCTAGTATAGAAGTGTCACCTCCCTTATGAGGTCCTTTGCACTCAAAGACCTGCTCTCAAAAGGTTCCAATTACTTGGTTCCAGAACAAAGTGTTTAGACTTTGATCAGCCCCTCAATTCAGCAGACCCAACACAACCACAACTCACAAGCTACGATAGGCAATCTTCTTGATTGCACTACATCAGGAGCTTGAATCAGCAAACGGGCTCTATTAGCCGAGGACAATACATTATGCAAAAGTCTAACCATCAATTATATCATTGTCCTCTGACCTGTCATTCCTGGCCAGGAGTGAGAATCCTTTAAGAGGAAATCACTTATTCTAAGTATAAACTAAATTTAGCAGACAAAACATTATGCCCAGTTCAAGTACTGAAGATGTACCTAGAGGTCTTGGCAAACATCCCAGAAGGCCCGTTTTTCCCTATAGTCTAGCACCATTATTGTCATGGGCTTGACAAATTCAACTACACTGCATGTCTGTCTGTGGCATGGTTAGTCCTGATCCATAGGCTTAGCTAAGGCGGCAAACCACAGGTCTTCCTAACAGGCGGGTGTGCTAACTATTGCTGGGGGAAAGTTTGACAATACTACTAAAACCATACCCAGCATGCTTAGGTAAGCCACCGCAGAACTTCACTGTAAAATTATAAGTTCACATTTCATTGCTTGTTCTTTGCTACCAAATCTTGAAACTTGTGGCTTGACCCCAGACCAAAAATGTTTTTGGGTTGTTGGGATAAAAATTTGAGAGCTCTTCATCACTTGTCAATTTCTTTGTAAAGCTCTTTGAGGATGAGACAGCAACTACACTATCAAAAAACAGGTTTTGACAAGAAAAACCTATTTTTGGTAGTCGCTTTAGTCCTCTAAACCCACCCACTTCCCTGATGAAAACTGAAAAGACATGGGATTTGGGTGTAAGGTATCATCCTGCATTGACCACCAGAAAGTAATGGGGCCTTGGTCCATTTTTGGTCATAAGTAAACAATATGATGGCACATATGCACACAGCCACTTCTTCTTGAGGGTTTTTGATGTAGGCAAACTAGGTTCAGCATTCTCTGAGGATAAGAGAAGGTACTCTCATATCCTAAGCCCATTTATACTCCATCACGTGTTATAATGTTTATCATTACGACACAATACCGGCCACAAGACCAGTTAAAAGAGAATTATTTGACTATGGACAGGGTACTTCCTTGAGGTCTTGACAGCAACTACCAAAAATAGGTTTTTCTTATGTCAAAACTTGTTTTTTCTTAAAAGTAAAGTCCCTCAAACTCACAAAATAACTGTTTGCTGATACATTTTACCGATGTAAACATACATAAGTTCTTTCTCTTCTCTCCCTCTCAGTGGTGTACATATCCTTTACTGAAATACAAATTACAGGCAGTCCCCAGTTAACAGCAGGCATTCCATTCCAGACGCGTGATGATAACAGAAAATCAGCGATAATAGCACTGATCCCCACTTACTGGCGCCGATAACCAGGAATCGGTGGTGCTGTTAAGTGGGGATCGGCGCCAAAAATCAAGTTATCGTCGTCGCTAGGCAAGCGCTGTAAAACTGGATCGCTGATAACCTGCCTGTACTGTGTCGTAAATATAAAAACTCCAAGAAGTTCACAATGCATACGAATGTGGATGCATACATATGTACATCACAATTTTTTTTACATTGCATGAATAACTGTATATATACTGTTTTTATTACAAGTTTAGTTGATTCTAAGCATGATCAACATACAACTTTACACAAGAGAATATTTTATCACTGTTGAATGCATTTATAATTTGTATTTGATTTTTTCAATGCATATTTAAATAATTAGGTACAGTACTTAACTATAATTGTGAATTCCCTATGTTTCCCCTATCTTCTGTAAAAAAGAAAATGGGACAGCTTGAACACTGTAAGAGAGAAAATGACTGTCTGAATACATATTGGGGAACTTGATTAGTTTTCACATATAGTTTTAAGCCATATATTTTTAAGGGTAATGTAAGATGACTTTCAAATGATATTAAAGTGTTTCAGTTTGAGGTATATTTGGTTTGACATATTAAAATAGGCAGTTATAAGCATTTTTATAGGGGTACCAACTTATTGCAAATACCAGGGGTCAACTGTAGATAGTTTGCAAAAGGCCATTCTTATATCTAGCCTCAGACAGAAGTCTAGTTCCTCAAGATTGAGGCCTTTTTTTTATCACCTCAAAGTCACCAAAATGTCTGATGTCCAACTACCACTAGCAAATCACACAAAATGATGGTGTGTCCTATTTTTAATCTACATATGGGTTTTTCCAACTGAACTTATTGCTATACCTCCAAGGGGAAATAAACCTAGTTATTTCTATCATTTTGTTCTCAAGTTTTGCATTCCGACATTCATGACATGTATCCCCTAAAATACTTCTGATTCTCAGTATGAAATCATTGCATAAAAGTTGGCATCTCCTTTGAAGAAAATATACTATAGCTTCTTTTTTTGATAGTTTGTTAGCCTCCTCAGTACAGCACACATCTACCCAGCATAAATTTTATTTGTATTCCTTTGCAATGGATTACATAAAGCTACTAAAGAATTTTTTAAATGGTTAAAAACGGTGACATTTCCTACAGCCATAGTTGCTATTTTCTCAATAACTGTCAAAATCCCATTCCGCTCTTCTCTGCTCTAAAAAATAAATAATGGTAAAGCACCCCACGATAAAATTTATTATTTGGATACTTAGCTACTGTTAAAGTTAGCTATATCTCCGCGCTGGTTAGGCGAGTCGGCATTGCCCGGATGACTGTCTAGTTCATCTGTTCTCCACCAGGTGCGTTTCAAATGTTTTAGGTCAAGTTAGAATTCTCCTTGATAGTCCACTATGTTATGGGGAGGTTGGGTGGGGTCTACTGTAACAGTAGATAAGTATCTAAATAATAAATTTTATCACAAAAATCTATATTACTTGAGATCAATCTTACCTACTGTTAAAGTTAGATAATTCCCACATTAAGAAGAGGACGGTGAGTAGTCCAGCTAGACAAAAATCTGCTCAGCCAATCGAGCTAAAGGTTTCTTACCTGATCTGGAATCCTTTCTAGATTTTACTACCACCAGACGTTGGATTCCATTCAGGGAGCAAGGCTCTCATACATGTGCAGAAAAGAGCAGCCTTGTGGAGAAAACCAATTTGATTCAGTCAGAATGAAACAGAAGCAGTATGAAGGGACACCTGTGCCTGGGTTTAAAAGCCCTATAAAATGGCAGCCACTTAAAATAAATACCTTTCACGATATAAAGGTAAGCTCCTATACAAAATGTGTACCTTCACGCTCCCCAAAATACTAAAAACCCGGGATTTAAACAAAAGAGCCTACAGGATTGCTCTTTCTTCGGTTCAAGAAAAGATTACCCACAATCAAAAGATTAAGGGCTTTACTGTTTTCAAACATGATTCTGCATACTTAAGGTAGTGAGTGGGTAAAAACCAAATTGCACTTCTACTACGCCACATCAATACTATCCTGAAGCAACAAATTGACATAACCCTAAATGAAGTTACAACTGCTGCTCACATTATGAATGTTTACCTTCAACCAAGGTAAAAGACATGGAGCTGGTTCTTATCTACTAGCCTAATCAAATATGTCACAGAGGACCTTGTGTTCTTTGGCACAGAAGTTCTAGGTTTCTAAAAACACAAGAGAAAAGGTTAACTTTGCCTCTTCCAAGCTTAACCTTTGACAAATACATTCTAGATTTTCTAAAACCACTAACCTATAAGTTAACTTTGCCTCCTCCAGGCTTATATATTGGCAAAGACAGCTAGGTTTCCTAAAACCACAAAACAAAAGATTAATATTGCCCCTTCCTGGCTTAAACTTTGACAACGTCTAGGTTTCCTAAAACCACAAAACAGAAGGTTAACTTTGCCTCTTCCAGGGTTAACCTTTGACAAAGATATTCCAGGTTTCTAAAAGGATAACTACCTCTTGCTTAACCTAGCTGACTAAGTTTAATTGCCCCAACAAGACAGAGAAGCATTTTCTCTTCTTCTCCACTAAGGAGGTTACATTGGAATGCTTACAGTTCTCTGTAAAACGTAGCCTTATCATCACCCTAAGCTCTACGGCAGAAAGATAAAATACCATTCCCTTTACCAGAGCTTAAAGAAGGGCACCTGCAATAATTTTACGTGTTAACTGCCAGTAATACTAAATAAAAGGTTTCATAGTAAATAATCCAAATAAAGTTTAAACCTGCATCTAAACTCCAGAGAGAGACTGATATAGAGATGAAGGGGCTTCAGTCTCAACACCTTATGGTGCTGATCTTCAGCGAGATCTAAAAGCTCATGATGCAATACCAAGGAAAGCATGGAACAATAACTTTGAAAGTAGACAGAGAAAAATTCTTACTATCTCTAAGAAAGCAGAAAAAAATGAAGTTTTTATGATAAAACAAGTTTAATGTATACTTACCTGGCAGGTATATATATAGCTATATTCTCTGTTCCACCTGGCAGAAATTTTCAAAACTCGCGGCAATCGCTAGTAACCTATTAGTAGTTCAGGCAACCACCACCCCGTTACCGTGGCGCTAGCGCTAGGAACGTTCCCAATTGGGCCAGATTTTCTCTGAACCCTGTCCCCTGAGGGGAGGCGGGTGGAATTAAATTATATATATACCTGCCAGGTAAGTATACATTAAACTTTGTTTTATCATAAAAACTTCATTTTAATGTATGACACTTACCTGGCAGGTATATATATAGCTGATTGACACATTTGGAGGTGGGTCAAGGACAGCAACATTCTTAGAGTATAAAAAATATTATTAAAATATTATTAAAAACTCCAGGTTCCTTACCTGCTAAGGTAGCTGACTTCATAGGTCCTGCCTCTAAGCCTGCTTAAACCTTAGTAGCTCTCAACAAGGAAGTGTCCTGTATGTTGAAGAAGCTAAGACTGGAACTGACAACTGGCGGACGTGACCAATGTGTTGACAGATCCTTACAGCCCTCTTATGCCACGGCATTCAAGCTAGTAACAGATCATTTACCTGAACTACACACACACCATCACCAGATAATACTAACACGACTGAGAAAAGTACCGCCCCACCCTTTTCTCAGACGACCAATAAACACAAACACCATCACCTAATAAAATCAACTAGCTTACAAGAAGGTTATGGGGTAGTAACTCCTTTGCCCAATACTGTACCCGAGGACACGTATGGACCTAGCGTCTGACAATTATCGAAGGTTGTCTGAACGTCCCTAAGATAATGAGACGCAAATATTGAATTAGTTCTCCAATATGTTGATTCAATAATTTCCTTGAGGGCTAAATTCTTTTTAAAAAAAAGCTAATGAAGTTGCCACTGCCCTGACTTCATGAGCCTTCACTTTCAAAATACCAAAGCTCTGCTCTTCACACAACATATGAGCCTCTTTAATTAACTCTCATGAAGAAGGCTAGAGCGTTCTTCGTCATGGGGTCTAGTGGGGTCTTTAACTGAACACCACAGAGCATCAGACCTCCCTCTGATAACTCTTGTTCTTTCTATATAACATCTCAACGCTCTCACTGGGCAGAGAACTCTTTCTTGCTCGTTACCGACCAATTCAGCTAGACCCAAAACTTCAAAGGATCTTGGCCAAGGATTAGCTGGATCCTCATTCTTGGCCAAGAAACCTTCTTGGAATGAACACACTGCATTGCCGTGTCTCCATCCCACCTTCTTCGATATGGCCTGAAGCTCACTAACTCTTTTAGCAGTTGCCAATGCTACTAAAAAGATAGTCTTCTTAGCAAGATCTCTCAGAGAGGATTCCTCTAACGGTTCGAATTTGCTAGAAGTTAAATACTTCAAGACCACATCCAGGTTCCACGCAGGTGGCCTGCCTTCTGATTGTTTCTTCGTCCCAAACGACCTAATCAGATCTCTCAGATCTAAGTTATTCGAGATGTCTAGATCCCTGTGTCTAAACACTGAGGTTAGCATACTCTTATAACCTTTAATGTCGAAATGGGGGGGGGGACCCCCCCAAAAAGGTGTTAAATCTTCCGTCAAGTAAAAGAAGGAAAATCTGCGATTTGGGTCACAGAGGTACTGGATGAAGACACTTTCCTGTTCTTACACCACTTCCGGAAATTGTCCCACTTCGACTGATACACCGTGATTGTGGAGGTTCTTCTGGCTCTAGCCACTGCACTGGCCACCTCTCTAGAATATCCCCTCGCTCTGACCAGACGTTCGATAGTCTGAACGCAGTCAGACCCAGAGCGAGGGTATTCTTGTGAAACCTGTCGAAGTGGGGTTGTCTGAGTAAATCTACTCTTAGAGGAAGAGTCCTTGGCATATCTACTGTCCATTCCAGTACCTCGTGAACCAAACTTTGGGCCGGCCAAAACGGGGCTATTAAGGTCATCCTCGTTCCTTTGCTCTCCCTGAACTTCTTCATCACTTTCCCCAGCACCTTGAACGGAGGAAAAGCGTACAGATCTAAGTTTGACCAATCCATCAGGAATGCATCTACCGCCACTGCTTCCTGGTCTGGAATCGGAGAGCAATATGTTGGTAACCTCTTTGTTCTGGCTGTCGCAAACAGATCCACTACCGGACGGCCCCACAACTTCCACAGGCTCTGGCAAACCTCCATGTGCAACGTCCACTCCGTCGAGAGAAGTTGCTCTCTTCTGCTCAACAGGTCCGCACCCACGTTCTTCTCTCCTTGTATAAACCTGGTGAGTATCACGACCTTTTCCTCTTCTGCCCAAAGCAGAATTTCTTTTGCCAGATTGTAAAGGGGAAAAGAATGAGTTCCCCCTTGTTTCCGAATATATGCCAGAGCCGTGGTGTTGTCCGAGTTGACCTGCACTGTCTTGTTTCGAATCAACTCTCTGAAGTGCTTCAAAGCCAAGAAAATTGCCAACAGTTCCTTCCTGTTTATGTGCCACTTTGTTTCGTCCTTGTTCCAAAGTCCCGACACCTCTTGAGGGCCTAATGTCGCTCCCCAACCCGCGTCCGACGCGTCGGAAAACAAGACGAGGTCTGGGTTCTTCTGCTGAAGCGACATCCCTCTTGCTAACCTGCCTGGAGTTAGCCACCACTTTAATTCCTCCTTTACTTCGGTCGGAATTAGAAACTGGAAGGAATCCGGTTGCGATTTTCTTGGCCATGAATCCTTCAGGAAAAACTGAAGAGGTCTCATGTGCAGTCTTCCTAAAGAAATGAACCTCTCTAGTGAAGAGAGTGTGCCCAGTAGACTCATCCACTCTCTTGCAGAGCATCGGTCTTTCTTTAGAAAGTCCTGCACCTTCTGACTGCATTGGGCTTGCCTTTCGGGGGACGGAAAAGCCCGAAAAGTCACTGCCGATATCTGAATCCCCAAATAAACTATCTGTTGTTGGGGCTCCAAATGGGACTTTCCCATATTCACTACCAGACCTAGGTCTTTTGCTAAGTCCAATGTTTGACTCACGTCCTCCAGACATTGACTTCTTGACTGGGATCTTATCAACCAGTCGTCCAGATACAAAGACACTCTGATCCCTCTTAAATGTAGCCATCTCGCCACATTGGACATCATCCTCGTGAACACTTGAGGGGCTGTGCAAAGGCCGAAGCATAGGGCCTTGAACTGAAAGACCCTGTCCTGAATCACAAACCTTAGATACTTCCTGCTTCCTGGATGAATCGGAATATGAAAGTATGCGTCTTGTAAGTCCAGAGTCGCCATCCAGTCCCCTGGACGTACCGCTGCCAGTACTGAATCGTTCGTCTCCATAGTGAACTTGGTCTTTTCTACGAAAAGATTCAGTTGACTTACGTCCAGCACTGGCCTCCAACCTCCCGAGGACTTTGCAACCAGGAACAGACGGTTGTAAAATCCCGGAGATTCGTGATCCAGAACAGGTTCTATTGCTCCTTTCTCTAGCATGGAAGCTACTTGCTCCCACAGAGCCGCTTTCTTCTCTAAATCGTTGTAATTTGCCCCGAGGGCTCTCGGAGATGTTGCGAGAGGAGGTCTTTTCACGAAAGGAATCTTGTATCCTTCCCGAGCTACGTTGACAGCCCAGGGATCTGCCTTCATTTGTTGCCAAACTTCCCAAAAACCTTGAAGTCTGGCTCCCACTGTCGTCTGGAGGACCGAGTTCTCATTCTTTAGAGGGGGTCTTGGCTCCTCTTTTCGCGGGTACTCTCTTACCCCTAAAGGCGGGTCGAGCGAATGTTCTTCCTCGAAAGGGCTGTTGCGACGGTCTAGTCTCCTTTGGCGTCTTCTTCACCAACTTGGTTGGTAAGAACTTCTTAACCGAAGACGAAAGAAGATCTTGAGTGGCTTTCTGCGAAAGGGATAGAGCTATATCCCTAATCACCTCTGAAGGAAACAGCTGTTTCGAAAGGGGAGAGAACAGTAACTCCGATTTCTGAGAGTTAGAAACTCCTTTTGAGGCGAACGAACACAACAGCGATCTCTTCTTAAGCACTCCTGCTGTGAATAACGAAGCCAGCTCATTCGTTCCGTCTCTAAGAGCCTTATCCATGCAGGACATAATGCTCTTAGCTGTTTCTAAGTCCTGCGAATCCTCTTCTATGGAATTCGCTAGCGCTCCCAAAGACCAATCCAAGAAATTAAAGACTTCGAAAGTCCTAAAAATCCCTTTAAATAGATGGTCAAATTCCGAAGACGTCCACCAGACCTTGGCCGACTGTAACGCCTGTCTGCGTGAGCTGTCCACTATACTGGAGAAGTCCCCCTGGGAGGAGGCAGGTACTCCCAGGCCTAGACTTTCTCCAGTAGCGTACCATACTCCTGATTTAGAAGCTAACTTAGCTGGAGGAAAAACAAACGAGTATTTTCCCGCTTCTTTCTTGTCCTTCATCCAGTCATTCACCCGTTGAAGGGCCTTCTTCGCCGAAATTGACATCGTCATTTTCAGGAAGGAGGACTTCTTTGGAGTCCTAGTCTTGGAAAACTGTGATAAGGGGGATAACGGAGCTGTCGGTTTAAATTCCCCCTCAAAAACAGCAATAAGACGTGAAGTCAGAACCTTATAATCTGAAGAAGGTTCTGTATTCTTTTCTTCAATTACTTCCAACTCTTCTTCTGCTGAAGAAATATCTTGCAAGTCGTCGTCGTATTGACGCTTCGTTGACGGACTAGCGTCCTGCCGCCTGCGTCCTGCGGCTAGCGAGGCATCGGCGTCCTGCCGCCTCTCGATGTCTTGCCGCCTGCGTCCTGCGGCTACCGATGCGTCTGCGTCCTGCCCCGCCTGCGTCCATCTTAGAAACGCCTGCTTCCTGTCGCCTGCGTCCTGCGTCCACCATTGGTCCCGCGTCCTGCCGTTTGCGTCCTGCTTCTTCGGAAACTACCTTCCTCCTAGCGCCAGTTCGCCCTGCGTCCTCGGCGAATGCGTCCTTGTCTTCCCTTTTAGAAGACTTAATGGGAAGGAAATCGTCCTTACGCCTCGAAGATGGTTGTTCAGTAGCATCCCAAGACTTCACCAGCACTGCCAACTTGGACTGCATTTCCCGTAAGAAATGCTTCGTACTATCCTCCTGCATGGTAGACGACGAAGGATGAGGATTACGAGCTGGACTGCGACCTAAAGTAGAGCTATCCTGTACTCTACCCGACGGAGAAATACGAGGGGAGGATACATAAGAAGATGGAAGCGATTCTCCCATGGAAATACCATGCCGAGACGGACGATATCATCACCAGTGCGTCCTGCGTCCTGCGTCCTCTCTAGTACGAAAAATCCTTTTCCTCTTGATCGGCACTGCGTCCCCGTCTTCCGAGGATGACAACACCTCAGGACTACTCCAAGCCTCACTGTCTTGCGCCTGTCTCTCGAGAGCCGTTGACGTCCTGAACGTCCTCTTGAGTGGGCGAGACACCACTGCATACCGACGTTCTCGCTCGGAAGTCGAACCTTCCGAGGACGCACACTTCCCAGTTACGCCTTTTCTGCGGCGAACTGCAACAGCCTGGGAACTTGCAACAGGACTGTTCGAAGGGACGCCTGACCGTGACAAAACCTCTCTCGCCTCCCTTCGACTGTCGACATGCCTTCTCCTTGGGTCTGGGAGCTTGACAGAGGTCTAGGTCTAGGAGCACGAGAGAGACGATCAGATGCCCCCTCCACTACACTTTCACTGACATCGAAAGCACTAACTTTGTCTGTAAGTCGCTGTATCTGGTCGCCCATGGACGCAAGGGCAGCGAACACTTTCACAATATTTGTATCGTTCGTCTCCTCCGATACAGCAGCGGGCGCAGGAGATACCTGGGGAGAAGGAACTACCAATTCTACATTAGAAGGAGCTGGAGAGGAAATACAATCACTCCTTTACTCGAAGAATTTGACTTCTCACTACGAGAAACAGATCTCCTTACACGATCTTTCTCAAGTCTCTCAACATATTTCATAAAGACCTTCCATTCCTTCTCTGATAAATTCTCACATTCAATGCATCTATTCTCCCAAGTACACACATTCTCCCTACACTTCTTACAAACGGTATGAGGGTCGACCGAAGCTTTCGGCAGTCTACCTTACACCCCTCTTTACACACTCTACACACACTCTAAACATACTTCCAGAGTCAGACATCTTAAAGAACAATCCAAAGCGAATGCCAAGCTAACGTTTCCGAGTACAATACCAAAATCCAAGATCAGTCAGCAACGGGAATGAAAATTCTAGCAGGGAACCACCAACAATGTTGCCGGTTCGGCTGGCAGAGAAAATCTGGCCCAATTGGGAACGGTTCCTAGCGCTAGCGCCACGGTAACGGGGTGGTGGTTGCCTGAACTACTAATAGGTTACTAGCGATTGCCGCGAGTTTTGAAAAATTTCTGCCAGGTGGAACAGAGAATATAGCTATATATATACCTGCCAGGTAAGTGTCATACATTAAATGCTGATGTCTACAAGGTTCCAGGTGTTGAAAATTCCTCTAGAATGGCACCCTCAGCAATGCACAGACTGCTGCTTCTGACACAAGGCCACAGTTTTTCCACTTGATTAAAGATAGATCCTATGATAACTTGAAAATCCCCCTACTGGGCGGGGAAACTCTAGCATCTCCATGCCGTTAAGGAGATGCATAAGTTCAATTAATTTATTGCCTCTTAACAGAAGAATAACAGACATCTACTGAGTGCCAGAAATCCTGAAAATCGTTTGCTCTGAGGTTACAAAGGCTCTACAGGAGACACTAAGCAATTCTTAAATTTGAAATCGTTCAATATTATGTACTTAGGAGATACAAGGGGCAGTCATATGAGTCTGAATCAGGCCACATTAAGGAAACACAAGCCTGACGGCCATCAAAGAAATAATAATCGTCTGGGTGTTCCTGTTCATCTACATGCTAGTAAGTCTACAAGAGGAGCTCCCAGCACAACTGCTGAACTTACAGTTGTAAAGTCCATCTGTAGTTTGTTCTTTCTAAATCCCCAATCGCTAAAATACTGTCCTTCCATAGAATGAATGATCAAACCAATGTTGTGTTGTTTACGTCACTCAAATCAGCAAACTTCCCACAAAGACTGTTTCTGATTAGGGATAAACCTGATAAGCATCTCTGATGGTCTTTCCACTACCCTGACATCTAGAAAGTTTTACCAAATGTAATACTGACACTTCTATGTTGTATGAAAGTGTAACGACGTTAGTAAAAACTCTGTTTTTTTTTTTTTGGATGACAAAGGGAAAAACCAAAACCTGGACGTAGACTTTTAAAAACAAAATGGTCAACTTTTGGATACAGAGTCCCTCCTACAGAACCTGGTGACAAAGATGGTTTTGGATTGCTTACAAATTTAAAGAAAGTTATTTGTAAGTCGTAATTTCTTCAAGAAGCAAGTGCCTAGTCATCTCTGACAGACAAGCCTGCACAATTAAGTATCATCCCCATATCACTAGATAAGAATGAGGATTTAGAGAATTAAAAATCGTAATGCATAAAAATGGATCAGGTGAAGCAACAGGTCCTTGGCCTTTAGAATACTGTTGAAGAGTTGGTCAACTTGAACCAGTGATTCAGTAAAAAAGATTCTTGCTCCTAAAAGTCAACATCATCCACCTATGGGCGACAAAATCCCTGACAACACTATAGAGGTGCTGTACACTAATCTAAACAAAGTACACATATACATCTTTAAGGAACTTTCATGACTGAGGATGTACTGGTAAGAGGAATATGTTTTTGCATGTCTACCACGAGTAGTCTGACTGTTCTTAGAAAGGCACTAACTATGCTAGAAAACCAAAAGTAAGGGGACAGACTTCCTGTTATTCAGTCTCAAACTGTCCAAGAATGACTGCCTATTTCCAATTGCTTATGGAGTTAGGAAAGACAGAGGCCAAATTCTAGTGAATTACCACCTGGTCCGTTCATTCTCTCTAATACAACCTCCTATTACACAGAGAGAGACTTCTGCTGAAGACGACAAGGAGCAGCTATAAGCAAGAGATTAAACCAGTGGAGGACAACCAAAAAAGAATCATAACTCTCCTTCACTGTCTCCACCATGTAAGGTACTGGTCAAGTCTCTAAATGCATGCCAGAAGGTTGCAACTGTCCATCTACCAGAACCTAAGGCCTGTACTTCTTCCCAAAAGGTATAAAAGAAGACTGTACCAATAGACACTCCCTTATTGCCTTAACCTGACCTGCATAAGCAGACAGAAGCACAAGTGTTCTCACTTCTACCAAACCAAGTCAGTATAAGCATGAGGACATTAGCCTGCAGCATCAGAAATGAGTTAACTCTCTTCCTTGCTAAACTCCCTGCTGCCACCAAAACCTTAAAGCTGGCTTCACAAACTTGCTAGGTTGGCGCCTCCACTTCTCTAAGTTGATGCAGAGAAGAGACAACGTACTGAGTAAAAGGTAATAACTTACCAAGCTAGACTGAGACTCCATCAACATGTCCACAGCACCTGTCAGTCTTGAGTTCATCTCTCTATAGGAAAGAGAAAGAAACTGAACCTCCAACTGAAGATGATTTAAGCACCAATAAGCGCCTTGCATCGCAAGAGGCAAACCCCGCCTCTCCACGACTTCATTAGACACAAGAAGACAAGCCACAGCAGACCTAATAGAAGCCTTGTGGTTCCGAGTACGATTAGTTACAAAACGCGCTCTAACTGAAGGATAAAGCTTAGGTTCTCTTCTCCAAATATTGAAAGGATGCCAAAATACACTAAGACAAGAGACACTCTCTATGTGGCCTCTTTCCTCAACTAAATGAGGATACAGCGAAGCATAAGGTTGCAACAAACGCCAACCAGACCATAGGAGTTTCTCCAATTCAAGCTCTTCTTCCGCCAGAGGGAGACAGGAGGAGACAGCTGCTGACAATAAGTACAGTGGACCCCCCGTATTCACGTTCTCCAGATTCGTGGACTCTGGATTATTCGCAGAAAATTTGCGCATTCGCTGTATTTTTCTATGATAAATATCCACAAATTCCTGGTTTTTATGATGAATTTCATCAAAAAATGCACTTTTTGTGATAAAATTATTAAAAAAACAAAGTATGAAAATTTTTTGTTGGTTTTTCTTGAGTTTTAACTAACAAAATAGGCTGATTTTAGCATTTTTATAGGGGTTCCAAACATTCGCAGGTTCTGGTACGCATGACCCGCAAATACGGGGGGACCACTGTAAACAAAAAAAGCCTAAAAAATTCCTCTTTCTTTGCAACAACTGGCGACAGGAAGTGATACTTGTTGAAAAGAGGTGCCAGCAGCCGAGTATTGTATCACATCCATGACTCAATGAAAGGGAAACAGTCATAAGCAACTCGAGAGTCAGTCACTCGCCTACGTCTACACGAGTCTGGTGAGGGAAAGAAAAATGAGGCGCAAAAGAAAATGGGAAAGATTGGGAGGCAGGAAAGAGGAGCTACGACTCTCCCGCAGCATCCGAAAGGAAATCAACATAGTACTTGAAAGCATTCCTATACGGCACATCGTTAGAAAGCTCTGAAGCTAGAATAATATCTAGAAAGAACCTTAGATACTACAAACATTATAAATTTGAAAGAGAAACATTAATTGAGGCAGTAGTAAGAGATCTGCAGATAGCTGAAGAAAAAGCATGCAAAGAACAAACAAGTGCACTTTGAAGACGAAAGAGGAATAGGCTAGCAGATGAGAATTTAGAATAATAAAAAAAAATGAGGGATTGGTTAAGGGGGCCGGCTGGCTAAATGCCATTTTTTAAGGACAGGACTTTGACATTCATACCACTTAAAAAGGTGACTTGGGACATCTCCAAACAGCATATGATTTTTGCCTCTGACCTTCAGTTTTGTGATGCCAGTGCGATTTATCCCAAAAATAACTATTTTTCTAATTCTATCTCCTCCCTTTATACTTAATATTAAGACCTGGGATTACTACCATATATAGACCTGATGTAGACCTCCAATCAAATGAAGAGTTTTTAAGTCATTTTTTTTCTAGATATGAATTTTTTAATTATGGTAAAAAAATAAACCCTATAAATCAGGAAAAATAGCAAGAAAAAAAAAAGAAAAAAATTGGATAAGAGGGCTTCATTTTATTGTTCTACAATGTCTTTCAAAGTTATATATCAAATTCAATGCTAAAGCTTTAAAACTAAGGGGGAAGATAGAATTTGAAGGTCAATAAGCATAGTTTTGAGATATGGGCATTCAAAGTTTTTCTTTGTATTCAAAGTTTTTCTTTGTATTTTTACAAAGACAATGTTAATAAATCATGATACTATGAATTCTATATTCCTTTTTGGGTATTAATAAACCAAAGCTGTTATTTATCACAATTTACTCATAAATGAAGGTCCCTTTGCTCAAAGATCGTGGCCTGGGGCACTGCGTCCGGCGAGACTAGGCACTCCTTATGCAACACTCTCTCTCTCTCTCCTTCACTAACTCGGCTAATATCGCCGACATTATGATCTTTTGAACATGTATTAGAACAAATTTTCTTCTTGTGTATGTTTGTGTGAGGTTTTGCTTGTCTTTTCCTCTTTGGCATGATGAAATTTTTGCCGAAACAAAGAAAAACACATAAAAGGAAGCGAATGTCATAGGTGAAACTCGAACATGTACTCTCTTTTTAAAAAGACAATGTTAATAAATCATGATTATTATGAATTTCATATTCTTTTTTGGGTATTAATAAACCAAAACTATGTTATTTATCATAAATGAAGATCCCTTTGCTCAAAGATCGTAGCCTGGGGCACTGCGCGTCAGGGGAGACGGGGCACTCCTTCCTACACAGAACTCTCTCTCTCCTTCACTAACTCGGCTAATATCGCCGATATTATGATCTTCTGAACTCTTATTAGAGAGAATTTCCTTCTTCTGTATGTTAGCAAGATATTTTGCGTGTCTTTTCCTTTATGGCATGATGAAATTCTTGCCGATACAAAGAAAAACAGACATAAAAGCAAGCGAATGTCAAAGGTGAAACTCAAACGTGTACTCTCTCATGTTTCTGCTCGCACTGCAGGCCACATAAGCATAACTTCCCGTCTTGTGACTCATGGAATCTATACAGATGCCATTGCTCACAATTTGTTTGATAATAATTATCAAAATTTACAATAAAAGAAGAAATACTGCATTTTCTTGTACGGATCAATGTTTTTGGCTTATAGAGTTACTTTTACTAATTACCTTGTAATTACATAGTAAAAGTAAGAGGAATTTAGACAAAATATTTTGTATACGCATTCTCCATGCCATACAAAGCTCCATGAATTTTATCACGATTTTGTGCTTTTCGCCCTATACCACCATATACGTATGTATGGGGGGACTGGCCGACCCTCTTAAACCGTCGACTGAGAAGACATATCATAATATGTAAAACTCGCTACAGCCACACATTATTATCTTAATAAAACTGTCTATACCTATATTATACATAATCCTAAGTATGCTAACACCTCAAACAATGTCCCGATGATGGCACAATGCGGATAATACGGAATTGAAGATTAACGTTTACCAAAACAGTCCTTAGGCGAAAGCGTTATACATGATTCAGACCATGAAAAGGAGAGGTAGGAGTCGGAGGGCACAGAACCCCATCGCTCCGAGAACCGACCAGGTTCCCTGGCAGCGGACTTTCCAACTGTCATAGGGCAGTCCCAGGCTTGGATTACATATGGGTGAGGGCACCAACACCTTACCTCTACAAGGGGATTGCAAAAATGAACATTCACTATAGAGGGACTCGGAACGGTTCCCTATCATAAATTCAGTCAAACCTTTAACAGAGTCTAGAATAAGGCTTACATCCTGTTCAAGTTCTCAATAGACTTTTCCTGAACCAAAAGGGGAGCGCAAGCCATAGCTAAAGGAGCTTATGCCCCGACCTAATTAGTTGCTTCCGCAATCTATCTGCTTCCCTTCTTTTTCTATATCTGATACTTGAAGCATAAACTCCTTAGGCCAATCCCTGCATTCCTCACACTCTGTACCCCTGCAGTGGTACAAACATTGTGCTGATCTTCCTCAAATTTAGGCATCCTGCTTACACAGTAAACATTCCTACATAACCTGATGTTAGCAGATTTGCTTCAGGTGGAAAACATCCTGGGAAGATTAAAATTACAGTGCCATGACAGGAGAAAACAGCCAAAATTCACAAAATACCAAAAATTGCCTACACCTAATGGTGGCAAGAATTCTGACATGAGCTAAAACATTAGAAACACACCTGGTGGAGAACAGGTGAACTAGACAGTCATCTGGGCAGCCCTTTGATTTTTTTTTTCTTTGAATGCCGACTCACATAAACGGTGGGGAGATATAGCTAGTTTTAACAGTAGGTAAGATTCATCTCAAATAAAATCTACTGAGATATAATCCAAACCCTGGATGTGAAACCATCTGTAAATATAACCAAAACTGAATCACTACATTTTTCAACAAGTTCCATAAAAACTGTGAATCTGCCCTAGTAAACCTAGATACCTTGACAATTTTTTGTTAGATACTTTTACTTTCAGCCCAGTTGCACCATTGACAAGTTTGTGATCACTGTACTTTCCAACATTCTTCAGTGTTTTTTTTCTTTTGATTAATGGCCATGTGATCTACTAGGTTTCTATTCATGACCATGATCTACTTGGTTTCTATTAATGGTTATACAATTTACTTGGTTTTCAAGAATGCCATCTGGATACACCTAAAGGTGAATAGGGGAATGAACTTTGCTGTGGCCAAAGCTAGGCTACTCTCCAGCTAATCCTGCAATATTCCTTGCTTTCTTGTCTTTCTTTCCTAGCTTACCCTTACTAATAAAAAAACTGAATCAGTAAAAATGAAATCTACAAAGGTAAGAAGAATACAGCATTTAGGTACAAAACAAATGAAATAAAACTACAATAATGAAAAATAATAAAAATACACTGCATTCAGTTTGACTTTTCTTTTGTTTTATCCTCTTGTTTTTTGACAGGTAAACATTCTATTCTATGAATGTATAAGCTGCTCATTTAAAAAAAAAATTGTGAAGGCTATGCTATAAAGGATTAATACTGTATTCACCTTCCTTTAGGCATTAAAACTTACTTTTCAGAGCTTCACTACTGGAGTTTTCCTTACTGCCAATGACATTTCCAGAAAGGTGAATGTTACTGTTTGTTCCAGTAGAATAAAATGCTATTTTACACCCAACATCAAACTTCAGGTTTAATGGAACCTGGATAATCCCATGATTTAATGACAGATTACAGATTATTACTTCCATTCCATCCACTTCTAACATCACCTGCAAAACAAAATATGGAATGTAAGTTTTCTCTAGATTTTAAAGAGCAATAAAGTGACTAGTAATACAATGCAACTCCAGGACACATTATGACTTTTCCTTATCACTGCTGGAAGCACTCATGAGCAAAATTATACATATAGAGAAAAAGAGAGAGAGAGAGAATGAGTGTTCCTTTATGGTTTTAGACTAATAAATATGTAGTATACACGAAACTGAAGACAACCATGTTGATGTAGATAAAAATTACCATAAAGAAATTTAATAACAAATTTTCCAAACTCATGACAGATAATTAAGAGTAACTGTTCAATGCAGAATATAGTAATTCACCCATATCAAAATTATAACTTGCAACAAATGAAGCAACGTGGCCGATATCAAGTACGTACAATGCAGCATGACCTGCACCCTATAAAGCCATTCCTTTGCCTCCAGATGTGCTGCTGTAGGTCTTTACTTTTCCTTTATTCCCTTCATCTCTTTTCACTAACCTGACATAAAATTCGAACTACATATACCTTGCTCAATTTCATAATCATTTCAGAACAAATCTTTCAAGTATTAACAATGAGTCAACTAACATGATCTGGTATACTCAGCCTACTCTAGTGTGAGGGTTGAAGAGGGATTACGTAACACCAATACATGCAATATACCAAACTTATTATCAATGGAAAAAGAGGCTATTTGATAACAAGATTGAATAAAATCACTCTAAAAATTACCTAAACAGGATAATATACCAAACGTTTAAAGTATCCTATTATTTTTTCCGGTATACAAACAAGAGCTTTTCATGTAGGAGTATTCCTCCACACCAGCACTAAGGAGGGTAGAGTGGGGGTATGCTACCCCTCACTCACCTGCCATCACCAAGCACTCTTTCTTTAGGAATCAATGACAAAGTGGGGTGGTTGAGGTGGGAAACATATAAATTTTCTTGTGGTAGTTTGGCTTTTCTTCTTTTTGTTATACAGAAAAAGGGAAAAGAAGTTTACTTTGTCAGTAAGGGGGAAGAGATGGGTTGTAATTCAAGGTAATGGGTTTGTGAGCAACTTTGCATGAAAAAATGTCTAATATTTCCTTATTTTGTATTTATTTTCTTATGTTTTTTGGTTAAGTTGTTAAAATATTTTTTTCTTTTATAGGAGTCTTAAATGGTATGGTCAGACGTATAAGGTCACTGTCATGGTTGTCAAAAGTCGTGATGTGGGAAAGGCATCAGTTACTTCTCGGATAAAAAGTTGAAAAGTCATTTTAGAAAGGAAAAAGGAGCTTCAAAGACCACACTCCATTATTTGATTTTTGAGTCTCCCCCTCCTGTGGATGGTTCTTAAGGACCATATGTACAGGGTGGTCCAAAAGTCTTGTTATCCCTGTCAAAAAGTAACACTAGAGGTACAAGTATTGCAATAATACAAAATACATATCCTGGATTCAGTTTATTCTTGTTACCTATAATATTTTAATTTTCACGATTTTTTGTCCTAATATTGCTTATTTTTTATTTCCGATGGCTGACACAAGCTCCTATAGTTTGGAAGAGAGGCTGCTTGTAAGTGTATGGGCACATGAGCATGTGCATTCAGGCAAGAGCATGGAGGCTGTGTGACATGACTTCAATGAAAAATTCAGCAAACCAGCTCCTCCAAAGATATCAATACTGTGATGGGAACATAAACTGTTTCTCACAGGATCAATTAAGGACAAGCCAAGGACAGGACGACCATCAACAAGAAGGGATTCATGTGCAGCCATGGGAGCATCTGTGCTACGATCACCAAAGTCACAGTGAAAACAATCTTCCGAGCTACGAATTCCATAAACCACAATGTTAACTCACATGACAAAGAATCTTTATTTGGAATCATTTAAGCCAACATTCATCAATGATCTAAGTGATAACGACATGGATAAAAGACGTGTGACATGCGGACGGCTCCTTGATGAGTTTCCGACAATGCCACAACTTGGAAAGATGTTCTTCTCCGATGAATGTGCTATCTATTAGAGTGGGAGCGGCTAGGAATAATTATTTCTGGAGCAAAGAAAATCCGCACTATTACGAAGAAGTGGAGCACAACCCCCCACGTGATGATTTGGGCCGCTATATCGAGTAACCACCTGATAAGGCCCCACTTCTTTGATGGTTCTGTTAACCAGCACTCGTACCTGGTTATGTTAAAGGAGTGGTTTGTTCCACAACTCCTATGTTGAATGTTGATCTGAATAACAGTTAGTTTCAATACGATGGTGTCACACCCCACTATGCTATCACTGCCAGGGAATATCTAAATGAAGTTTTTCGGGATAGATGGATGGGTCAAAGGTCGTAACAACTACAAGCAATTTTTGATTGGCCTCCTAGAAGTCCAGACCTAACACCTTGCGACAACGCTCTGTGGGATATTATCACAATTTTTGATTGGCCTCCCATAAGTGCAGACCTAACACCTTGCGACAACAGTCTGTGGGGTATTATCAAAGAGAAAGGGCAGCATTTGCGACAATTACCAAAGCACAGTTTCTTCAAATATCACACAGAACATGGCGCCACATCATTTTGTGCCACAAAAATGGTGGTGTTCATACAGACCGTCTCAATGTGTAACAGTATCAATGAAAGCAAATAAAGTGAATCTAATACATCATTTTCTCTATTACTATATTACTTGTTCTTCTATTGTTTCAGTGTTCTTATTTCATTCTATTGTTCTTACATTGAATAAACTGAATCCACGATATGTATTTTGAATTATTGCAATACTTGTACCTATATTTTTGGTACTTTTTGGTAGGGGTAACAAGGCTTTCGGACCAACCAGTAGATGCAAAAATAGTTTTTGGTAAAAATAAAATATTAATACTATGTATTGCTATTTATGTTGTTTATTTTACTAATGAAAAGTACAAAACCATATTGTTTCTGCGCGCTTTTGGTTATGACAGGTGAACTTTGTCAATTAATGCTTTTGAAATTAGCCTAATAGCCTTTAAGATGCTTATCCATTCCAGAAGTGTCGAGATGCGATTTAGTCTAGGGCTGAACCAATTTTTCCCATAAGTAATAACTGAAAATGGATCAATCCATCTTGATCACAAGTTACTAGCCTAAACTTGTCTTTTTATACAAAATATTTTACATAAATTACAATTAAATATGTTAAATGTTAAATAACATACTGTATTAGAAGCCTGCACCCAATGCAACAACGGAGTATCCGCGAGATCTTTCGACGTTCAAACATCCTTTACTTTACCAGATGAACTGACTTACATGAGGAAATGACAATACTAGAAGGGTCGTATAACTGACAGATAGGGATTATAAAGAGATTAGTACCTAGAATCCGACACACCTGGAAGATGAGTAACCTTCCCAAACAAGCATAAACAATGGGTACAATTAAAAGTTTAAGACAATCATCTCAGACACAAGGACAAGACAATTAAAGGATTATTATAGGTGACAGCTATTCAGAACTTTGGTAAACAAAAACTTATTTACAATACATATTCACAATACGTATATATTAAACATATATCACTAAGATCTTGTCCACGTTACTTGGAACCATCTCCGATTCTCATATATATAATTCTCTAGATTTAGTTGATAAATTAAACAAAATTACTCTTTGCCCTACTGATAGATTCGTTAGTTTTGATGTATGTTCTCTTTTTACTAAAGTCCTTATAGACTCTATTTTAGAATATCTTAGTAATGAACTAACTCAGCATGAATTACCTCTACCTATAAGTCACCTTATTTCAATCACTAGTTTGTGCATTTGTGATTGTAAGTTTATATTCAATGGTGAATTTTATCAACAAATATTTGGCATGGCAATGGGAAACCCTTTATCACCACTATTCTCAAACAGGAATATCATTTATATTCCTGTAAAGTGGTATAGATATGTTGATGATATTTTAGCTGTTCTGCCTGTCGGTATTGATGTAAATGATTTACTCTCTAAATTAAATAACCAGGTACCGTCGATTAAGTCTAGAATTAGAAAAAGACAATTGCCTCCCTTTCTTAGATGTTTTGATACATAGAGAACCATTTCAATGTAAATTCAGTATTCATAGGAAACCAACCAACAACTTAACTTAAGTTCATTTCTATTCAGGCCACCATCTTAACATAAAAATATCAATTTTTTCTTCTATGTTTTTACAAGCATTGCGCATTGTCAGTCCCCAATATTTGGATCAAGAAATTGAATACATAAGAAAAATATGGAAAGATTTATGCTATCCTTCACATATATTAGATATTTGTTATAATAAAGCCCACAAAAAGTTTTATGGTGTAAGTAACACGCAGAAAGAAAATTCTAAGAACATTCTCAGTTTGCCTTATTTTAAAGGATTTGAAACCATTAAATCATTTTTAAAAGCCTTTAAGGTCAACCTTGTTTTTTCCTATAATAACACACTAAAAGGAATGTTAATAAAAAATGGCCCCAGAGAAAGCAACAACATAATATATAAAATTTCATGTATGGATTGTCCCTCATTTTATCTCGGACAGTCAAGCAAGGGTTTAGAAGGCTAGACAATGGATGTTGTACGCTCTGGAGGGCCTGTCCCTGGCCCCCAAGTCAGTGGAAAGAGCCCTTACCTACCTTGCCCCGGGACTCTAGGAGGAGAAGCTCCTAGTGGGCCCAGTCTCCTTTTCCCAGCAGGAGGCCATGGCTATGGAGGCCACGGCATGGACCTCGATTCACGTCGCCTCCTGGCTTGACCGCTGTCTAGCCTTGGTAGAGGGGAGAATTTTCAGGGACCCATGCAACCTCAGGGAGTTCTTGGGTCCTGTGATCACCTGGTCTACCTGGGCCAGGGCCTGCGCCATATAGGTGGCTTGGGGCAGGCTAAGGGGGGTGCTTGGACTCTGTCTGCCCCCCAAAGAGAAAGTCCACTGCAAGAGATCTCTTGGCATCTGGCGGAGGGGCAGGTTATGCAAGGCAGTTCTTGGTCTTGATGAGGCCCAGCATCCGCCTAAAGATGGACCCCTCATCCGTGGGGCCTTGTCCCTCCAAGGCACTCTGGAGGTCCTCCTATACGAAGGCCTCGTCCTTGTAGTCCTCCAAGGGAGCAGAGGGGCCCACCACAGGAAGGGGGGGGAGAGGGGTGGCAAAAGCGGCTGGCTCCAACTGGGGGCTTCCGATGGGATCTGTAGCTCCTCCGGGGGAAAGACTCTACCCGTCCTGTAGGGGCTGTCATGGGACACCCTTCGGACAGGGGACGAACACCGATCAAGGTACGGGGTGACTAAGCGCTCGGCCCCGTTCAGTCCAAGCAGAGGCCGATTGGCCCACGGCAACCGGGTCGGGATACACCTGGACTGCAGAGGGAACTACCCAGGGTCGAGCGGAGCACCCCACTCATGGGACTGTCATGGGGGCTATCAAGTCGATCTGACATCGTAAAATTAGAGAGGGAAAAAAATAGCAAGACTTGTCTTCTTACCTGAGCAAGCCTATCAGAGAAATTCTGGTGCTTGAACTGGTGCCCCTAATGCAGGACCTGGTGCCCTGCCATATAGATCAGAGGAAGGAGACAATGGGCACAGATCCACAACGCTTTCTGACTTGTCCAGGTTCCCTGTTACTCCAAGCCACAAGGAAAAGGCAAGAAAAAGTGGGGCGATAACCCTTCCTCCAATGCAGGAAACAACCAGAACTTACTGAGACTCTCGGGATGGCAGCGCAGAACATAAAGCACTAATGATAATAACAATAATAATATCCCACAAAACTTACACAAAATGTGGATAAAAAAATCACTCCATCCTATTAAATCTATGCCCCAAATTAATGGGAAGCTCATTTAGAGATCAACGAGAAGCAGTGGAGGACATAACCAGTTACTAAATGGGGAAGCATACAAGACATGCTTCCCTTTAATCAAGTCTTAAAAGTATTATCCTCTATAGTTGTTTCTACATAACAAGCTCTCACCACTTATGATCGATCAATTACAGCATTTTGTTCAGCTACGATTCATATAGATATCCAATCACAACATTTTTTCAGCAAAACATTATGAGGGGTCAATTAAACTGGAATAATGCCTATTATGGCAACTCTTACCTTAAAGGTTCTTACCGAACAAATACTAAAAAAATAAAAGCACAAACCAACAGAAAACCTAGTACAATCTGCTGAATCCTACAAAAACCAGTGACAGAAGTAGACTGACCAGCCATGAGTGTTTGTACCTATAGGTCCTGGGGTAGGGGTAGGGGTGGGGGTGGGGGAAGTAGATGGGCAGAAGATGGATATTCATACAAAACAGTGTCATTTTTTTGTCAATCTGTTGAACTACTGCTGGTACAGAAGTAAAAGCTACATAATGGAGGAAAAAGGTTCCTTTAAAAAATCAGGTGTGCATCCTCTTCTAACTTCTCAATACACTTTTCCTGAACTGAAAGGGGAGTGCAAGGTGGTGCTCAAGAGGAAGTCTTACTTCTAGCTAAAGAATTAACAGAGGAAAAAGCCCTAAATTGAATTAGGTAAACTACAGATGAAGGACTTGGAGAAGGGGGAGAAATGACAGGTTTATGACCTGAAAAGGATGAGGAACCATCCAATGCTTGAGTGATGACTTCTCGCAAAAAGAAACTGATAGCATTCTTGGAAATTGGGTGCAATGGATTCCTAGGAGAAATTAATAATGTCCTAGGATGAGGTAAAAGTTTCCTTGTGCGGGACAAAAAGAATTTGAGCGCTCACACTGGACACAGTCGCATCTCCAACTCGTCGCCTCCTACGAAATCCATTAATGATGACACTTTGAGTGATTTTGAAAAGGAATTCAATGCCGACTATGACTTTGCCACAAATTCTGGTAAATATGAGAGAAAACTATCCTGTACCAGAAACAATACCATACTTGTCACTGCTTGAATTTCTCCAACCCTTCTTGCCGTCGCGAGTGTGACTATAAACCACACTTTCTTAGTTAACTCTCTTAACGATAATGATTCTAAAGGCTCAAAAGCCGAAGAGCTCAACAGTTTTAATACAGCCGCTAAATCCCACGTGGGGGCCCGAAGCGGAATAACCATTCATTCTATTCCAAAGGATCTTGAAGATCGTGTAAGATCCTACTAGTTACCACAGTTCCTTCAGGTGGAAGCTGAATATGGTGCTGAGCATAGATCTGTACCCCGCAATTGTTGAATACAATAGATTCTTTTCCTTTCTCAGGAATAAGAGAAAGTCTGCCTCTTTCACAATCATTGGACAAGAAATACTACTATGCCCCTCCTTTCGGCACTAGCTACGATACATTGCCCACCTAACTTGATAAAGTTTCCTCATTGATCTTCTCAGACAGACAGTTGGCGAGCCACTTCCTTAGAGAGGCCTGAATGATACACTGCTCGCTGGACAGTCTCCAAGCAGCTAGCTTCAGCAAGAGGCGGTTCTGATGAAAGTAATGGAAGTGCGGTTGTCTGAGAAGATCTATCCTCTCTGGCAGGAGTACTGGAGCATCTGTCAACACTTCCAGATCTGGAAACCACGATCTTTGAGGCCAAATAGGAGCTATCAAAGTCATCTGCGTGTTGATGCTGCTCCTGAGTTTGACTAGTGCTTGATGTATTAAACCAAAAGGTTGTCCCAAGAATGCAACATTGCATCTGTCCCACACGACATGGGGTTTGCTACTGGGGAAAAGTATACCGGAAGGCGGAAATTCAGTCTCGTGGCATAGAGATCCACCGTCGCTGGCCACCTCCTTAACAGGTTTGCACCTCTTCCTGTAATAGAGTTCACTCGCCTCCAAGAACCTCTTGCGAACGACTCAATGCATCTGCCTGGACATTTAACTTCCCTGACACGAATTGAAGGATAAGGGAAACCTTGCAGTCCTCGCACCAATGAAGATTTTTTGGGCTACATCGTTCAAAACTGCAGATCTCGTTTCTCCCTCCTTTTTCAGGTATGAAACCACTGTTATGTAGTTGAAAAAGAGAGCTACCACCTTGTTTCTTACCTGATCAATAAAACAACTTAAGAGCTTCTTCCACCACTCTCAACTCTAAAATATTTAAAGACTCCTCTCGATCCAGATCCCTCCAAAGACCACTAGCCTGAGTTGCTCCCCAACCGCGATCTGAGGCATCTGTATACAAATGAATGTCTGGGAAAGGGTAGTCCAATCTTACGACATTGGTAAGATGATGTTCTCCTGAATAACACCGAAGATCCTTCAGGTAAGAATCATCCCAGACTATCACTGTGTTCTCTTCCCAAAAGTCCCAGTGATTCCTGAGACATACCTGCAGAGAACACATCTGGAGACGAGACCCAGGAACTAAAAGTGAAAGGGAGGACATTCTTCCCAATAAGCTCTTCCACATGCTCACTGGTTGAGCTCTGTCCAACATGAATATTTCCAGTTGCCGCAGGACCACAAGCACTTGTTCATGAGTCGGGAAAACCTTCAAATGACAAGTCTGAATTTCCATTCCCAAATAAGTTTTTACCTGCATAGGAATCAGAGAGCTTTTGTTGAAATTGACCTGAATTCCTAAGGTTTGGCATAAGCCCAGTAGAAAATCCGGGGCCTGTATTACCTCTTCCTCGGGCAAAGCTTGGATTAACCAATCCTTGAGGTATCTTATCATACGGAATCTACGACGATGCATTATCCCCGAAACAGGAGACATTACCCTCGTGAATACCAGGGGTGCTGTGGTCAGACCGAAGCAGAGGACCTTGGACTGGAATGTTCTGAATGGACCCGTGAAACGAAGTAACTTCTGAGATTCCTGATGAATCGGAACCTGGAGATATGTATCCTTGAGGTCCACCAAAACATTTTATCCAATCATCTCTCCAGACTGACCGCAGCACTGACTGCGCAGTTTCCCCATGAAACTTCGTTGACACCACCAGTCAGTTGAGACCCGAAAGCTCTATATGTACAGGCAGTCCCTGGTTAATGGCGGAGGTGCCGTTCACAAGGGAGTGCTGATAAACGAAAACTGCCATTAACCGAACCTCTGCGATTTATGGCACCATAATGGCGCCGATAACCGGAACTCAGCCTGTTATGGCACCATAAATCGCCAATTTTATGGTGCTAAACTGGATCACCAATAACCGGGAAATGCCTGTAATAGGTCTCCAAGACCCTCCTACTTTCACTGTAATAAAGATCTGGCTGTAAATCCTGGAGAAGGGGGAGCAGGCTCTATTGCTCCCTTCTCCAACAAGGATTGAATCTCTGTCACTAACTCTATTCCTTTGATGAGAGACAGGGAATAACTGGGAAGGTAAACCAGGAAGTCGGATAGGGGAGGATGAGAATGATGTAAATGGTAATCACTTCATAGCAAAGAAAGATAAAGGAAAGGAAAACGCATCTTCGAGAAGTTCTGCCGCACGGAGGTTTTCGCATCTGTGTTGGAGGCGCCTGTTCTCATGATGGTTCTAGAATCGGCAGGAGTGTTGTGGAACGCAACAGGCGCCGAAGTGTCGTGAGAAACCCTGCGACTTCTGATGCAATACTTCGTCAAGAAACTTCTAAATCGTTCCGGTAATCTCGGGAGTCTGTGACGTTCGCCGCAGGCCCCGTCCCCAGGATGCCGTATAAATACGATGGACGAAGTAGGAGAAGGGAGATCATCAGTTAGTCACAGAGTAAGAGATCATTAGTAAGAGTCACAGATCAGATCAGTGGGAGCTCAGCAGCAGAGATCAAAGATCATCCGAGAGAGATAAGAGAAGAAGGAACCGACGAAGGATCAAAGAGAAAAAGGCGCTCGAGAATTGGTCGAATTCTGGTCAAGTAGTCTTCAGGACTGGACGACCGAGTTATTTCGACGTTGAGCAAGACTTCAGAGAAGAAACGTTCTGCTAGAGGTTTTGGGGAGTTCCTGCCCTTCACGTATCAAGAGTAGACATTATTTTCTGCAATACGGAGGCAAGAAGGCGTCTACCATTAGAGTTCTCCTTTTGTGAAGCCATCACTTCGAGTTCGAAACTGGTCGGCAATTACCTCACTGTTCCCCCAGTTCATGCACTGTAAGATTTTACCTTTTTTATGTAAATAGGAGACACCATTATGCATTTATCTTTGTTAGTAAGCTTGTAAATAAACCTTTGTTGTGTAAGTGTTTCTTTCTATATTCGTATCCCCAGTTTCAACTGTTGGTGTTGAATTCTTTTTGTTTATCATAATATCGAACCTGAAGCGGACCTCTTTCGGTTCGTAACAAATGAAAAGGGACTCTATAATCGCTCTTCAACAAATCTGTTACCCAACTCTCTGCGCTCCACTCCTACCAGATGTTCGGAAAAAGAGCAAGACAACCTCATACTGATACGGGCGAGGGCAACATCTCCTACCTCCGAAAACCCTTCTTGGGTGAAGGCGGTTTTGAAGATGGAACAGCAGATGAACCCTTAGAAGAGAAGCGGACCTTCTTCAGCAATCTTACAGGTGACTTAGAACCAGAATGTTTATCTGGCGATGACACCCAAGAACCTCTAGGGGATCTTGGTCCTTGGGCCACAACAAGGATCATTGCTTGTTGCGACTCTACTGCCGACAAAGACAAAACAAAAATGATATTGTTAAACTACAATAAAGTTTTGTACATACTTACCTGGCAGATATATACTTAGCTATAGTCTCCGACGTTCCCGACAGAATTTCAAATCTCGCGGCACACGCGACAGGTAGGTCAGGTGGTCTACCTTACCCGCCGCTGGGTGGCGGATAGTACGAACCACTCCCGTAAGCTTGTCAGATTTTTCTCTTCCACCTGTCTCCTGAGGGGAGGCTGGGTGGGCCCATTAATCGTATATATCTGCCAGGTAAGTATGTACAAAACTTTATTGTAGTTTAACAATATCATTTTTGTACATGAACTTCCCTGACAGATATATACTTAGCTGATTGGCACCCTTGGTGGAGGGTAAGAGACAGCTCAATAATACAGGTAAGACGGGAAACAACTAATGTTGTAGGATATAAAAACCTTGGTTCTCACCTTTTCAGGATGAAGACTTCATAGATACTATCTCTGAGTCTGCATTGCCTGGAGAGCTACAGCTAGGACGTGACCTGATGCTGAAAGACTCTCGGATCTACCACTGGGATATGTGATCCCCTATTGTGGTAGAATCCAAGTCGGATGCTGTTAGAGGGACCTTGTCCGCTTACCTAACAGATCCTTACCACTACCTCTGCAAGGAGCCAAAACCCACCAGACCACCTAACCAAAATACAAGGGTTAATATTACGACAAAAAGAGGTGCCTCCTGCAACCTCTTTCAGACAACAAAAACAACAATATAAAATATAGGGTAACATATAAAAAATTTACACAGGATAAGTTTCAGCTCCCTGCCCCAGCACCGAATCCGCCGATACGAAAGGACCCAAGGCGAAGCATTTATCATATGTGATTTTTACATCACGTAGGTAGTGGTTTGCGAAAACCGATTGGCATCTCCAAAAAGTCGCCTCCATCAAGTTCCGCACAGACATATTTTTTCTGAATGCAAGCGAAGTTGCGATGGGCTCTCACCTCGTGAGCTTTGTCACTTCTTTCAGTAGTCTAAAATGTTCTTCCTTACAGGCAACATGTGCCTCTGTAATAAGGCTTCTCAGAAAAAAGGAAAGAGCATTCTTCGACATGGGCCGATTGGGGTCCTTTATTTACGGAGCACCAAAGCACATCTTGATTAGCCTTAAGTTGTTCCTTCCTCTTAAGGAAATACTTCATAATTCTCATCGGGCAAAAGAGTTCTTTCAGGCTCTTCCCCTACTAGAAAACCGATAAACTACGAACTTCAAAGCTCTGGGCCAAGGGCGTGATGGGTTTTCATTCTTTGCAAGGAAACTTGGAAGAAACGAACACACCATAGAATCTTCCTTAAACCCTACATTGCCCTCAATAGTAGCTTGGAGCTCACTCACTCTCTTAGCTGTAGCTAGGGCCAAAAGGAAGATAGCCTTCTTCGTCAGATCCTTGAAAGAGGCTAAGCCAGGAGGTTCGAATCTAGACGATCCAAGGAATTGTAGAACTACGTCTAGATTCCAGTTCGGTACTATATGAGGACGCTTAAAGGAGTTTCAAATGATCTTCTATAAGATCATGCAGGTCCTTATCATCGGATATATTTAAGCCTCTATGCCGAAATACCGCCGCCAACATACTGCGGTATCCCTTAATAGTTGACACAACCAGATGACATTCTTCTTTGAGGAAAATAAGGAAATCCGCAATTTGGGTCACAGAGGTACTGGAAGAGGAAATGTTCTTCCTCTTGCACCAACGTCTGAAGACATCCCACTTTGACTGGTATACACACAAGGTGGAAGGTCTCCTCGCTCTTGCGATTGCTTTAGCAGCTGTTGCTGAAAATCCTTTCGCTCTGACCAAACTTTGGACAGTCTGAAGCCAGTCAGACTGAGAGCGAGGAGATTTTTTGTGGTACCTGTCGAAGTGGGGTTGTCTGAGTAGATCGCTCCTTAGCGGGAGCGATCTTGGAAGGTCCACCAACCATTCCAGTACCTCTGTGAACCATTCTTGGGCCGGCCAAAAGGGAGCGATTAAGGTCATTCTCGTTGAATCGGACTCTACGAACTTCTTGATGGTTAGCCCCAGGATCTTGAAGGGGGGAAACGCGTAGACGTCGAGTCCGTTCCAGTCTAGAAGAAGAGCATCTATTGCTACTGCCTCTGGATCCGATATCGGAGAGCAGTAAGGATCCAGCCTTCTTGTTCTTTGACGTGGCAAAGAGGTCTATGTGTGGCCTGCCCCATAACTTCCACAGGCTCTGGCATACATCCAGATGAAGGGTCCACTCTGTGGAAGGACCTGATCTTTCCTGCTGAGGAGATCTGCTCTTACATTCCTTTCTCCCTGCACGAACCTGGTGAGAAGCTTGATTCCTCTTTCTTCTGCCCACAGAAGAAGGTCTCTTGCTGTCTCGTACAGGGAGAAGGAATGCGTCCCCCCCTGTTTCCTGATATATGCCAGAGCTGTAGTGTTGTCCGCATTGACCTGCACTACCGATCTTCTGACTTTGGGCTCGAAAGCCTTCAGAGCCAACCACACAGCCATCAACTCCTTTCTGTTGATGTGCCAGGCTACCTGGTCCCCCACCCAGGTACCTGACACTTCGCTGGTTCCCAGAGTTGCGCCCACCCCATGTCCGACGCGTCGGAGAACAACACCAGGTTGGGGGTCTGTGATTGAAGAGACAGTCCCTTCGCAAAGAGGTTGGGATCTGTCCACCATAAGAGATGTTTCTTGATGTCCTGGGATAACGGCAGGGAGAACGTCAAATCCTGAGAACGACGACTCCAATTCCCCGATGAAGAAAGAATTGGAGCGGTCTCAGGTGCAACCTTCCTAGGGAAACAAATTGCTCCAGAGAGGAGAGCGTCCCCAGCAGACTCATCCACTCCCTCACTGTGCATACTTCTTTCCCTAAGAAGGTTGTTACTCTCTCGAATCCTCGGGCTATCCTTTCCTGTGAGGGAAAAGCCCGAAAACTCAGAGAGTTCATCTGTATCCCGAGATACACACACTCTTGCTCGGGAATAGTGATGACTTCTTGACATTGACGAGAAGTCCCAACGCCTTCGTCAATTCTAAAGTTACTTGTAAGTCCTTCAAACAACGATCTTCTGAATTGGCCCTTATTAGCCAATCGTCGAGGTACATGGATATCCTCACCCCTTTCAAATGAAGCCATTGAGCCACATTCCTCAAAATCCCCAGTGAACACTTGAGGGGCCGTCGAGAGGCCGAAACACAGAGCCCTGAACTGAAAAATTTTCCCCCCCATCATTAATCTGAGAAACTTCCTCGAGGAAGGATGGATCGGTACGTGGAAGTAAGCGTCCTGTAAATCCAAGGAAACCATCCAGTCCCCTGGACGAAGTGCTGCCAGCACTGATGAAGGCGTTTCCATCGTGAACTTCTTCTTTTCTACGAAGAAGTTCAGGACGCTTACATCCAACACCGGTCTCCATCCCCCTGAGGACTTCGGAACTAGGAAAAGGCGGTTGTAGAAGCCCGATGAATGATGGTCTGTCACTAGTTCGATAGCCCCCTTCTCCAGCATCTGATCTACTGCTAGATGGAGAGCTTGATTCATGATGGGGTCTCTGTACCTGGCCGTCAGTTCCCTTGGGATGGTCGTCAAGGGAGGTCTTTCGACGAAAGGGATGAGGTAACCTCTCCTCAAAATAGAAAGGGTCCAAGGATCCGCCCCTTTTTGGGCCAGACTTCCGCAAACTCTAAGAGTCTGGCGCCCACCGTTGTTTGAAGGACTTGCAAGTTATTTGGGGCTTAACAGACTTGGCGAAAGTCTTACCCCTTCTTGAAGGTCTACGACCTCTAAACGTAGAGGTTCTTGATGAAGATGCCCCTCGAAAGGGTTCTCGAACACTTGCCTTTTCCTTCTTAGCCTTGGTAGGGAAGGAAGGGCGAGGTTTTCTTGCCGACTGTGCCAAAAGGTCCTGGGTGGCTTTGGCCGAAAGTGACCTCGAAATGTCCTGCACTCGATGTTTCGGGAACAACTGAGTAGACAGAGGAGCAAACAGCAAAGAAGACCTCTGAGCATGGGAGACCGACTTCGTTAAGAAGGAACAATAAACCGACCTCTTCTTCACGATCCCGGCCCCATAAAGGGAGGCGATTTCACTCGCTCCGTCTCTTACCGACTTGTCCATACAAGACAAAACACACATAAGATCTTCTGGCGAAATTGACTCTGGCACTTCAATTTTCTTGGCTAGGACTCCCAACGACCAATCAAGGAAGTTAAATACTTCTAGCACTCTAAACATACCTTTGAGCAAATGATCCAATTCATTCATTGCCCAAGTCGTCTTAGCAGAGTTAAGGGCAGTTCTCCTTGTCGAATCTACCAGCGCCGAAAAATCCGAATCAGCCGAAGACGGTATGACCCAATCCTAAGGGCTCTCCTGTTTCGTACCAGAAACCAGCGCGTCCTGATAACTTCGAAGGAGGGAAAAGCGAACATCGTTTTCCCCGCTTCTTCTTTGGAAGCCATCCAGGAACCAAAACTCCTCAGTGCCTTCTTCATTGAAAGAGTTGGCATTCATCCTCACACAAGAAGAACTCTTCGCTGTCTTCGCCGTTGAAAAAAGTGAGTGAGGAGAAGGAGGAGCCGTAGGAGTAAGGGAATCCCCAAAAACTTGTAAAAGTAGCTCTGTAAGCTTCTTGTAAGAAGAGACAGCAGCAGAAGTGTTCGGTTCCTCATCCGAACCTTCTAGGACGTCTTGTCGAGGCGAGCGCGGAAGATCCTTAGGTGACGAAGGGATCCTAGCAGGAGTTGAGCGAGAGGTTGGAGAACGCCCTCTCTTAGAAGAGTTCACATCCACTGGAGAACTATGAGAAGATCTGGGATGTCTACGATAAGACTCCCTCTTCGAGGTATCCGGAATCTCAGCCGAAGGAGAGGTAGGCTCCTACTCCGAGAATCCTCGGAAATATCCACAGGGCGCTTACGAGGAGGCGAGCGCCTACTATACTCTATGCGCCTATCCTGAGGCGAGCGGCTGCCAGGAGAAGAGCGCCTATCGAGAGCAGAGCGCTTGCGCGGCTCTCCATACCTGTCCAGTTGCGTACGATCAACGGAAGTTCGACTGGAAGGCGAAATGCGCCTACTAGGAGAAGGCTGCTTGCGAGACTCTTGACGTCTAACAAGAGGGTAACATTCAGGAGAAGGGCGCTTCAAAACTAACGAGCGCCTACTTGGAGAAGGGCGCTTCCGGGATTCCTGGTGCCTACCAAGAGACAAACGGTCAGGAGAAGTGCGCCTAGAAGCGGGAGAGCGCCGTACACGGAGAAGGGTCAGCTTGAAAGACTCTTGTTGTCTGCCCCTAGGAGAATAATCAGGAGTATGACGCCTTAAAAGAGACGAGCGCCTACTAGGAGATCTATGTGCAGTAGGTTCTTGGCGCCTACCTTGCGGGGAGCGGCTAACAGTAGGCCGTCTATCATGCACACGACTCCTACCAGACTCTAGATGCCTGTCAGGAGAGAAGTCACGATCCGACACTCGAGGAGAGTGACATCTGGAAGAAGAACGCCTACTTGTAGAAGGCGCTTCTAGAATCTTGAGGCTGCTGAGGAGAAGTCTCACGCGAGGGAGTTGAAGAAATCGCGTGATGAGCAGGTGCAGTGCGCTTACCGGAAGCGGGAATCCAATCTGGAGAAAAAACTTCTTTCTCCATAGAGCGTCCTACCGATGTTTGGCGCCTTGAAATCGAAAGAGAGCCAGGCGAGCGAGGGCGCTCACGCGAGCGAGGGCGCTCACGCGAGCCCCCACCTTCATACGAAACCTCCCCATATGAAGGAGAACGATCCTCTGAAGAGCGGCGCCTAGATCTCTTGATCGGAAGAGAAACGTCCTTCTTCCTACGTGATCTAACTGCTAGAGAGTCTGCTAGCGCCGTGATCTGAGCTTGAAGTCCCGCGAGTACTCTCGTAGGAGAATCTTCTTGTTCTTCCTCGGAAGCAGGCGCCGAGCGCGGAGCGCGAGAAGAAGAACGATCACAGGATTTCTTGGGTTTCTTCGCCTCCACCGACGATTCTTCCGGAAAAACCTCCGGACTAGAAGCCAAAGGACTGCAGGGAGCCTTCCAAGCCCTCTTCAACGGGCGCGACGCATCCGGGGAGTTCCAACCTCTCTTCGGAGAGGGAGACGACGAAGAGGAGAAGCATTGGCGTAGGAGCTCCTTCTTGTAGCGATCCGAGGCAGCCTGGGAGCGTACTTCAGGATCTGCCGAGGGGACGCCTGACCGGTGGGGGCTCTCCCTAGCCCTCCTGCAGCTTTCGACTTTCCTCCTCCACTGGAACTGGGAGTCTGGAAGAGGTCTAGGCCTAGAGGCACTAAGGAGCCGGTCAGACGCACCCTCCACAACACTGGGGACACTGCACTGATCACTAACACTCTCCTTACCTTCCAACTGACGAATCTTCTGATCCATAGAACGATTCGTGGCTTTCAGAGCTGCCGCCTCCGAAGGCGAATCTTCGGCTTCGGTGCGGGGAGCCGGGGCTGCAACTTGGGAAGAAGGTTCTAATTCTACGTTAGTACTATTAGGATCCACATCCAACTCACTCATTCTAGATCTGCTAGAACTTCTAGAGGAAGCCTTACGCACTCTATCACGTTCCAACTTCCTAACATAAGAAGAGAGAGCCTTATATTCTTCTTCATTCAATCCTTACATTCACTACAAAAGGGTTAGCAAAAGAACATTCATTCCCCCTGCATTTCATGCAAACCGTGTGGGGGTCTACCGAAGCTTTCGGCAACCTCACCTTACATCCTTCATTCACGCAAACCCTAAACCAAACCGAAGTTTTAACTACCGAATCTAGATCAGACATCGTTAAAGAAAATCAAACTCAAAATCAAACCGGTCCACAATCAGCGTATGCCAAGCCAAACAAAGCGAATACGTCACCAAAAGAAGTCCAAATTAACTCCAGGCAAGCGAGAATCGAAAACTATCGAGAGGAACCGACAACAGTTGTTATCGTTCCCGCGACAGAGAAAAATCTGACAAGCTTACGGGAGTGGTTCGTACATCCGCCACCCAGCGGCGGGTAAGGTAGACCACCTGACCTACCTGTCGCGTGTGCCGCGAGATTTGAAATTCTGTCGGGAACGTCGGAGACTATAGCTAAGTATATATCTGTCAGGGAAGTTCATGTACAAAATTAATTATTGCAGAAACACGTCCTCCTCCCTGAACAAACTGTTGCAGAGCGCAAAGGGCGCCCTTAACAGAACCCTCTTATGTATATCAGGATAGTGCTGAGGCAGATGGTTAAGAAAGAAGTCCCTCCTCTTCTTACCGAAGAAAATGGTGCAGCCAGCTGAGATATTGGCCTGGTATGCCAATCCCATTAAGATCTGAAGGGGCATACCCATCCTGCTTCAGAAACCCCATCAAACCAAACAACATCCACATAAAGTGGGACAAGGCCTCTAACTGGCTGCAGAAGGTGTCCTCCAAAATACCCACTTCACGTGAAGCAAACAACATCAATCTACAGGAAAAATGTTTAAGATGACTTTGAAATGATATTAATAATACCAATTCAATGGTATATTTGATGTAGGATGATACTTTAAGTATACATTTGGTATTTGAACTTTCAAGATAGGCAGATGTAGGCATTTTTAGTGGGGAGTTCTAACTATTCCCCAGTTTGAGCTATTAGCGGGGATGCCTAGTACTCATCCCCCACGAATACAGGGGGAACACTGTATTCATATATGGAGGAGTAGTAATCACTCTCAATTACCCCGGAACAAAATCAGAACTGAAATTGCCCACCTTAGATATAGGAACAGACAAACCCCCAGGCCTGAGAAAGAAGCTGAAGGGAAAGGGAAACGGGAAGAAGTTACAACCAGAGTAACCACTGGTGCACCCACTGCTGAAGTTGGGCAGGTGGAGAACATACTAATTGGAACCGCACTCAACTGTCTCTCTACCGGAATGCTATGGGCTATGGAACTGACCGGAATCGCCAAATGAAGGTTACCATCTATTCTCTTGAAATGAGGTGCTGGTACCTTCGCCAATGACACAACTGAGTCACCCAAGGCAGAAGTGCCCGCATGAGCCGCATCAGAGACATTACGTCCCAAACTCATCATGGGATGTAAATACATCTTAGAGGAAGGTTCCGCAACCACCTGAGAAGCATGATATTGTTATTGTACAATAAAGTTTCATACATACTTACCTGGCAGATATATACTTAGCTATATAGACTCCGTCGTCCCCGATAGAAATTCGAATTTCGCGGCACACGCTACAGGTAGCCTGCCGCTGGGTGGCAGGAATAGGAACTATTACCTTCTAAGGACAGATTTTTCTCTTCCACCTGTCTCCTGAGGGGAGGCTGGGTGGGCCATTCAATCGTATATATCTGCCAGGTAAGTATGTATGAAACTTTATTTGTACAATAACAATATCATTTTCATACATTCAACTTCCCTGTCAGACTGATATTACAGCTTATGATTGGCACCTTTGGCGGTGGGTAAGAGACAGCTAATTACTGATTAGACAGGTAAACAACATACGTTGTAGGTAATAGATAAATAAAACCTTGGTTCCTATGTGTTTAGACGAAGGGTTGACTTCCTAGCTATTGCTAGGTGTCTGCTTCGTCTCAAGAGCCTCAGCGAGGATGTGACCTATGGCTAAGAGTTCTTGTAGATCTGTCAATGGGGTCTTATCCACTTACTCGACAGAATCTAATGGTCATTTGTCAATGGGGTCTTATCCACTTACATGACAATACACCTATGCCTAGGGGCATAATTAAGGAGCACAACACCGATCCCGATCACCTGATCCTAACACGAGGGTTTGTGCTTAGTTTGAAAAGAGCTATCCCCAAACTCCTTTCAACAAACAAAAAAAAAAAAACACTATGTTAACATAAAAATTAACTCACTTAGTTAAGGATCAGTGTCGGCTCCCTATCCCAGCAACGTATCCGTAGACACGTAAAACCAAGAGAGAAGGATCTCTCGTAGGTCAACTTGACCTCCTTCGTGCAAAGGGAAGTCAACACAGAGTTGCATCTCCCTTAAGTTACAGCTAATATGTCCTTCACGACATATTGTTATGTAACGAACAAGAATTCATAAAAGCTCGCACTTCAAGCGCTTTTAATTCTCAGCTGTTTGAAGGAATCATCAAGTCATTCATGAAGTGCTTTTAGCGATCACACTTATTTCAAAGAAGACCAGGGCTTCCTTTGAAATGGATCTTTTCTGGATGAAGCCTAGAGCCTGGCTTGCGCCTGGGTGGCGCCTCGAGTCTGGTTGGAGCCTCGAGCCTGGCTGGAGCCTCGAGCCTGGCTGGAGCCTCGAGCCTGGCTGGAGCCTCGAGCCTGGCTGCGCCTCCGCTGCCTGACAATTGGTTGGCCGCCTAGCTCCTGGAAAGGCGCTTTTTGCCTGACTCATGGCTGGCGCCTCGCGCCTGGAAGTAGCTTCGCACCTGGCTCCAGACTGGCACTATTTGGCGTCTGGTCCCTGGCTGACTCCTCTCCACTTGCTGGAGCTTCGAGCTTGGTAGAGTCCCGAGGATGTCTGGCGATGCCCACATCAGACACTACTTATCTGTCTGACTTGTTCGCCTCCAGCGCATCTGCGCTAGGTTGGAGGCCCCCTCTTTCTCTTCATCAGACAATGACAGTGTTCCTTGAAACTGTCTGCCTCTGGCGTTTTTTACGCCTGTTTTGGCATTTGGCGCCTGGTTGGCGCTACATTGTCCGAAAGTCCTGAAACTCCACAATGGTTTATTAGGAGATTGGAGAAGGGTGGAAGAAATTCTTCCACTTTGAGCTTCTGGCCTCTCCGGCAAGGGAAGGTGATTGTAGTAAACTACATCCATTAGACGATAAGACATCTAACAGTACGAGAGATAAGAGTCTTCCTCCGAGGAGGATCCTTCTTGAATCCTTCCGTTGCTAACGAGATCTCCGAAGGAAGGGAAGGGGCTTGGAAGTCGAAGGAGACTCCGAGCTGAAATTGGGAGGATTCCTGATTTCTAGCTCTTTACTGTATCTCTCTGAATACCTTCTGGGAAGCATTTCGAACCCTCATCGCATCCAAAGACTTTGTAGGCAAAAACATTTAAACCATCTCTTCTTATGTAGGTGAAAACGTAAGAACCCCCTGCCTGGGCAACGAAACTTCTATCTGAAATCGTTGAGTCAGGAATAGAGGGTTTTAGTTCTCTTGCCAGACATACTATGCTGGCAAGAACCCATTGCCGAGTCTCCATTAAATCTGATGCGAGATTCCAATGCACAAAAAATTCACCTGTCTTCTTGGTAGTTAAGGGCCAAGAGAAAACAAAGAATTCCCTCATAAAATTTCTCAAAGAAGTTTGATGAGGAGCAGTTCCATCTTGTCGGAACACGGAATCTGAAGCCACAAAAGATCCCATTCGAAGTACATGATATCCTACTCTTGTCGTATTGAGGTATCGTATCAGATCCCGAAGATCTTAATCCTCTGCTATCTCTAATTCTCCTTGTATAGACAGAGTATAGCCTTTTACTGTGCTCTTTGATAGCAGATATATATAAAGTTGATTCTTCCCTCTGAAAAGGAAGAAAAAAACCTATATGTGGTTCACAGAGGTATCGGAAGAGGACAGTTTCCTCTTCCATCAAACACGATCTGCAGCAATTCTATGTCCTGGCTATGACTATTGTCATTCACCTTTAAAAATCCTCTCATTCATGTCCACTTCTGGTCAGTCTGCACGAAGACTGACTCATCAGAGTGGAGAGGTTGTTAAGGTCCATTTGTAATAGATGCTTATAGAATATTCAGACTGTCTTGGAAAAGACTTCCAAAACATGCTGTGAGAAGAACGTGACCTCTGTGAATCCAACCTCTCTAAGGCCAAAATGAGGCATAAAGTATTATCCTCTCTTTCTTTGATGCCCTTTATCTTAAATTCTGTAAAGCATTTATATTTAGGGAAAAAAAAACTAAAGTTTATTCCCCTTTCTATAAAATAAAGATGGTGTATATTGCTACTTCTCTTGGTTTCAAGGAAAAGGAAGCAGTCTACAGGAAGCCTGTTCGTCTTCTACCTTGCTAAGAGATCTATGAAGAAGACTATCCGTAGGTTCTCACAACTCTTTGCAATAAATGTTAGACATACATTAACAGTTATTATCGTTGATCGAGAAGGTTCTCACGGACATGCAAAATCTTGCATCGAACCTCTTTTTCCAAATAGGTTCTCTTTGTTAACGCGAACAGGAGCGAAAAAAGAGATTCTCAATGCTCTTTGCGATATGAGAGAGTCGTGGAATTGGCCTAAGTGATTAAATGGGTAACGAAATCAGGAACGAATCTTGCCGTTACCGAGCGTGCTGTCTGAGAGGCTACTGGACTTTTATGTTAAAACTTGCTAAAACGAGAAAATATCTTGGATGGTGCTCTTGGCTCATTGCGCCAGGCTGGCGCTTCTGGCGCATTGCGCCAGGTTGGCGCTTCAGACCGGCGCTTTCTTCTAATACTCTTTATGTTATGTGCCAGAACATCTGTGCCTTTATGGTACCCGACATCCTTACACATGTTAATTCCGTTCTTAGTAGGAAAAAACTCTTATATACGTAGTATATTCTATTCAGGGAAACCATTTCTGCCACGAAGAGAGTGTTTCCCATTCCACTCATCCATCTTCTCTTGAGCAATATCTGATTCTAAAAAGGTTGTGTGCGTTTCTCGAAAGACTTGACCATACCGTAGTCTTAAAGTGAATTCTCTACTACATCCATCTTCACTAAGCATGTATTCTAATAAGCCATGCTTCGTAAGCATGAGAGCATTATATATATAATGTTCTGCTGTGTTAGAATCCTTTAATAATGTTCCCTACGGTAAACAGCATATAAAGGGTTATAATATCTTTCTTATTGAAAGCTTCTTAGCAAAAGGCAGACAATATTTTATTTATGTTAGCTTAACTATCCCCTCCATTCGAGACTAAGTCCATGATTGTAGGGGGAATATATGGTTAACCATTCGATCCCGTTGGAGAGAGAGATGCAACCGAATGCTAATGACCGAGACCTGGATGGTACTGTATTGGCCTTAAGCTTACAATGACAGCCCGGCCGTCTCGCTCGCTGCCTGGCTGCATTCATCGTGAGTTGCCAGTTACTTCATTTAATGAAGGAATATAATAAAATTATTCCCGAGCCTAAGGAAGCTCTCAATAATGCCAATTTAAGCCAAACAACCTTTGTTAATACCAAAGCTGAGTAGGTATTGTCGTAACAAACTTTTTAAGCGAAGTCCTTACCAGGAAAATCCTGTAAGGATATAGATAATTTCGTAGCGAACCACAAAGGCAACTATGGTATGCGTATATGACTTGTCATTCAGCAGTCGTATGCAGCAAGTCTTCCTACTACATTCTTTCCTCTCCGATGCGGAGAGAGAATGGAAATTTTGCCCTCTCCGTTCTTTTCGTCAATAAACACGAATTAGCATTAGTCGAAAGAGATCGCAATGAAAACTCTCGGATCGAAGAGAATCCCTCAAATTTTTATTCTCTTGGAGATAAGGCCGTATTCTACGCCTCTATTATCTGGAAGAGCCTCTAATCAATGAATGAGAGCTCGTACGAACCTTGTTCAATTTGCAAACGATTGCCACTCTTTCTGTAAATGGTTGGTTGCATTATTTTAGAAGGAGGAAGATTTTAATATCGTCTTATTAGTAATGAACTAATTTTTTTCAATAAAAAAGGTCGCTAAGGTCTTATAAACTGAGAGACCTGCTCCCTTATTGGCTTCCAATTCCGATCTATCTTCCATTTCCTGTCCATCAAGTTGGGAAAGAATGAGCAACCGGAGGAGAGCGCCTCCTTCCGTAAGGTGAAGGGCTTTTAGCAGTACCGATTCTAACCTGACAAGGGCGACGGCCGCCTGTGCAACAACTCCCGTCCTTATCAGGAGAAATCCTCGAATGTCTTTCACCTTACGCAGAATCAGGATCTAACTCCATATCCGATGAAGATCCTGGTTTATAGCTTCAGGCGCTTAGCGCCTCATCTCAGGCGCTTTGCTCCTCGTTTCAGGCGCTTGAGGCTTTCAGGCGCTTTGCGCCTCATCTGAGGCGCTTCAGAAGCCTTGCGCCTCGTTTCAGGCGCTCCAGGCGCTTTGCACCTCATTTCAGGCGCCTCAGGCGCTTTTAGCCTTGTTTCAGGCGCTTCAAGCGCTCCAGGCGCTTTTCGCCTCGTTTCAGGCGCTTCAGGCACTCCGAGCCTGTTTTCAGGAGCTTCAGGCAATTTGCGACTCCTTTGAGGAGCCTCCGACGCTTTTTCGCCTCTCTTCAGGCTCTTCAGGCGCTTTGCGCCTCGATTCAGGCTCTTTAGGCGCTTTGAGCCTCATTTCAGGCTCTTTAGGCGCTTTGCGCCTCATTTCAGCCTCTTCAGGCGCTTTGCGCCTCATTTCAGGCTCTTCAGGCGCTTTGCGCCTCGTTCCAGGCTCTTCAGGCGCCTCGAGCCTTGTTTCAGGCGTTTCAGGCGCTTCATGTCCGAGGAGCTAGAAGCTTAAAAATTATATATGTATGTTTAATCATTAACCGAGATCCATAACTTCATATTCGATCAACATATATTCTTTAATATCTAATTCGTTCTTCTCAGAATAGATATATTTTCATATAAATGTACCGATGAGGAATTTGTTGAAATAACTCTTTCAAACCCCATGGGATAGAGCCTCCGTCTATTTGTACGGGGGACGAAAACAGGATAGGGCAATGCCTCTACCGCAACTGTTATCGAAAGATATCTCTCTGAGGTTCCGATATCCACGACGAGATTATCTTGCATCTTCATTGAATCTACGCCGTTGAAACTTTCTTCTCCTTATCCGACAACACGATAATAATAAGGGGAACACATTACATTAGGACGCCTTTCCAATGGCGAACTTGGCAGTCTGGGACGTTCTACAGAACCTGCCGAGGGGACGCCTGATCGGTGGGGATTCTCTGAAACCCCCCTGCGGTTGTCGACATTCCTTCTCCTCTGGGCTTGTGAGCTTGGAAGAGGTCTAGACCTGGGAGCGAGACAGAGCCGATCAGACGCACCCTCCATTGCAATGGGGGAACACTATATTCACTTCTTACCTTTTAAAAGCTTGCATTTGAGCTATCCATTTATCTTCAATTTGCATATATAAATTTGTAGTTCTGAGGAGTAAGAAGGTGATGAGGATGCAACAACTACTAGTACTGCTAATACTCTAACTGCTCGTTAGCACAAACGCTATTAAAAGCTTATAAAGTAAGCGTATCTAGTTATATGCTTTTCTGACTTCCTAAAGTAGGAAATTAGTTTAATATTTCCTTAATAAAGTTGTAACCTTTATTACATGTAATAATGAATAAATATTAATAATTCTCTTTATGGCAAACTATGTGAGTGTCTACCGATGATTTCGGTAGTTTCACTTAGTATTTTCTTCGAAATTTCGAAGCGAAATTCATTAAAAAGTTAATAAAAGCGTATGTCGAACCAAAGACCCAGTACTTCCCTGCAAAAGACAGCCCAGAAGATCGATGGCGATGAAACACGAAAATCAAATCAGGAGGAACCGTAAACGTATGTTTACAGTCCAAACGATAGAGAAAAATCTGTCCTTAGAAGGTAATAGTTCCTATTCCTGCCACCCAGCGGCAGGCCGGTAGATCACCTGACCTACCTACCTGTAGCGTGTGCCGCGAAATTCGAATTTCTATCGGGGACGACGGAGTCTATAGCTAAGTATATATCTGACAGGGAAGTTGAATGTATGAAAATATAAGCTACAAGTCTGTGAACCTGCCTGACCCACAAAAGGGGTTAAGGTAGATGTTGAAGCAGGGTACGCGAGCAAAGATTCCGAGATGAACAGCAAAGGGAGACCCAAGAAAGCCAATTGTGAAAGGGCCCTAGAAGAATATTTTAAATGCAAAGATGGAAGGGGAAGACCATTAGCAGACAAAGAAGAAGCCATAGCTGTAAGAGAAAGAAAATAAACATACTTGGTTCCCCCCGATGATCTTGATAGGCCTCACTAGTAAATTCAGGGAAATTCTTCAATATGTGATCGAGAATATTAGAAAACCAAATCCACACTCTCTCCTACTGACTTAGAAGCCCTCTGAACAAAGGGCCTTTGAAGCAGGAAATAAAACCTCAGAAGGGTTCAAGGATGAGCCCGTCATACTAAGAACCAACACCGAACTCGAACCCGAAAAAACCTGCCCTTTTGACTTGTTTTCCTGCATACTATCTAAGCAGTTATCCCTACCTGTCTGTCTGAGCTAGAACTAAAACATCAAAAATTACCATCTGAGGGGAAAGGGGGGATTCTGCTACCAACACTGACTGCTCTGTGCCGGGGGCGCTGGCAGAGCCTACCTTCAGGCTCGCGGGTCTCCATGGCCACCAGCACCCATTAGGGCTGGTTCTGGAACAGGCAGGTGGCTGAAAGAGAACGATTAGAATCACACATACTACTATCCTGAGTTTCAACTAACTTATTCATCAAATTAAAAATTATACTAGACATGCTAGCTTCCTTATCTATTGGCTGTGATTCTACCACCAACCTGCACTTCCTCTTGGAAGCTACGGATTTCCTATGCTTTAAGTAATCTTCCATCTGCTCTAAAGACCAGTCCCTACACTCATCACACCTTTGTCCGACGCTACGTTGCACTTTCCTACGCATAATGCATAAAGAATGTCGGTCATGTTTGAGAGTACTCATCTTCAGGTTGCATGATGTAGAAGACCGATGAGTCCTAATGTCTTCCATAGGTTGCTCGGACATAGCATCAGACGAAGCAGACGTAGAGGCGTTGACTGATGACGTTTCTTTATGTAGCTTATCCTTTTCAAGTCCAATACCAAACCAGGTCTACAACAGGAGAATTCCGATTTTAAATCAAGCCAAGTGAAAGGCCAAGGGAGTGTCGGGCTAAGACCAAAATAGTTCGCCTGATGCAGGACACGTCCTACCGGCAGTGCGAACTAAAAGCAACTAAGGAGGTGGGCCACTGGCGGCTGGTATTAGCAACAGCATTGCCAACAGTCCCCAGGTAACTCAGTAGACAAATTTTACCTTCAGCATTGATAACACTGACAGTTGAATACCCAGACATTTGTATTTTTCCTAATTATACAAACCTAAGTCCTATACAATTGAAATTGCTTGAGGCGTAACCTGGACACGGCCGCTGAAATCTTCAAACAAGGCGGTTCAGTAATTACCTACTGGTCAGGTCATTGGTGGTCCCTCTGACTGGATGTAAACATTCATATCTGCTTTCGGCCTAGGTACAGACTGAGGGGTGGTATGAGGTGGGCACTAAGTGTAAAGGACCTAGGTTTATATTGTTAGGAAAAATACAATTTATTTTCAAAAACTGTGATTTGTTCCTACACAATATACAAACCATCAGTCCTTTACAATAGGAAGACTCAATGATTGGTAGGTGATATCTGAGTGAGACCAGTGAACTGACTGGGGTTCAGTCAACCAGGGATTTCCTTCCTGGTTGTAAGTGAGAAAGGGAATCCAGCCACTGGCATCTGATCAGAGTTAGGGAACTGCAAGATCAGAGTCAGTCTTCTGTGTTTTTCTCATAAGAGTGAGATAAGTGTCCCCCTTGTAGGAAAGCAAAGAACCATGTATCAGAGACTATCAAGGTAAATACAAGCTATGGGTCTGTCTTATATCGGGGCCCCCTTCCCTGCCTTGTAAAGGGAAGGGGCGGATATTTGCTTCTATTAACTAATTAAAGGAAATACATAGGTTACTGTAAGGTGTCTTACCTGCATCTGTGCTCGGTCCAGCATGTAACAGTCCGCATTACTCTCAACCCGGGGAAACAGTAGGGTGAAAGAGATGAGAGCCAGTCACTCCACAGTCACGCTCATTCATACTGTACAACGAGGTGAGATGCAACTCTGTCCAATTAGAGGAGCTCGGTAAGCTACACAACTTGTTGAGTAGCCACCACTGGTACTCAAGAAAATATGTCCAAGGACCTGTGGGCAATATCCCAAAGGTAATGAGAAGTAAAAGTGGTCTGGTGTGCCCAAACCCCTGCTTTCAAAACCTGCTCAACTGACAGGTTCTTACGGAATGCGAGGGATGAGGCCCTCGGACCAAGTGCACCAGCGTCATCACCAGCAGCAGAGTATGCCTTTCTGATCGTCTCACAAAGCCAGAAAGATACTGTATTCTATGATATTTCTTTCTTTGTACTACCAGTGCTAATGAAAAGTCGCTGACACTCAGACTGGAGATAACGAGTCCTCTTCAGGTAGCATCGTATTGCTCTAACAGGACAAAGTAGCATCTGGTCTAGATCATCATCATCGAAGTCACTCAAGGAGGGGATAGTGAAGAACTCAATCTAGTGTCAAGGACCGATTGATTCTGAGCTTTCCCGACAAACTCTAAGACTAATTCAAGCATAACTAATCCCAATCCCCTTGAGTGTTTAACATCAAAAGAAAAACCATGTAGTTTGCCTACTCTCTTTACTGATGCTAGGGCCAGCAGGAAAATGGTCTTGAAGGTCAGATCCCTGTCTGAGGACTCTCAAAGTGGCTCGTACATGGCACGAGTCAGGCTCTGCAGTACGAGTCACAGCCCAAGCAGGAGGCCTGAGATCCTTGGGTGGGCAAGACATCTCAAAGTGCCTCATGAGCAACGATATCTTGAAAGAAGAAAATATCAACACCCTTCAGCTTCAAGACAAGGCCCAGTGCAGTCCTGTAGCCTTTAATAGCCGAGACGGAGAGGAGCTTCTCTCTGAGAAGGTAGATGAGGAAGTCTGCGATGTGCTGAAGAGTGGCTCTGACTGGAGAGATACCCTGTCCACAGAACCAACCACAGAAGATGGCCCACTTTCCCTGGTATACTGCTACAGAGGACTGTCTGAGGTATCCTGCCATCTCTGTTGATGCTGGACAAGAAAAGTCTCTCGCTTGCAAGAGATAGTGGATAACTTCCAGCTGTGATGACAGGGACTCAACTACTTGGTGGTACCGTTCAACGTGCAGTTGACACAGCAGTTTGTGGTATGGTCAAATCTCTCTCAGTGCTTCGGAGAGAAGAGCCAGAAGCTCAGGATCCCAAATGGCCCCAGGCCATTTGGGTTCCACCAGAATCATCCTAAGATTCTGAGTGATCCACATCCTGCTGGTCACAGCTCAAATCAGGCAAAACGGGGGAGAGGAGTACACTTCTAGCTCGTCCCATGGGTGTTGGAAAATTGGAATGCATCCTCTGCAGCAGCCCATGAGTTCGGGACAATGGAGCAGAGGGTCTCCAGCTTCCTGTTGAACCGGGTGGCAAATAAGCCTATGACTGGATGGCCCCATAGGCTGGAAAGCCTTTCTGCCATGTCCTGGTGAAGGGACTATTCGATTTCTATCACCTGATTCTGGCAGCCGAGCTTGTCTGCCACTACATTCCTCTTGCCTGGAATGTACCCGGCTGACAGCTCTACTAAGTGAGCTGCTGCCCACTCGAACACCTGCACTGTCAACTGGTGAAGCTCGAAAGATACGAGTCTCCCTTGTTTGATAACATATGCCCACCACAGTGGAGTTGTTGCTCATCAACACCACACCATCACCTGTTCCCAAAACTCTTTGAGAGCCAGGAAGGCTGCCTTGAGTTCCAGGATGTTGATGTGAAGGTTCTTGTCGTGAAGGTTCCACACTCCTGTAGTCAGCAACTCCTCTAGGTGTGTGCCCCATCCTTCATTTGATGCGTCTGAAAACAGAAGCATGTCTGGAGGGGGAGTGGAAAGATCCACTCCTACAACGAGATTCCTGTCGTCTTACCACCAATCCAAGTCTTCCCTCACTTCCTGTGAGAGGAACAAGGAACAACTAAGGATCGTGGGACTGGGACCAGTACTCCCTCAGTCTCCACTGAAGAGACAGATGGTGAAGCCACCCAACAACAGGTGACCTATCATGACTTGTCAAAGCTGAGTTGGTTGCTCCTGTCATGACAGGAACAGCCGTGCTGCCTCTCTGATCCTAGTGACATGAAAATCCAAGGGGAAGACTCTTACTGCTACCATGTCTATCAGCATGCCCAGGTAACAACGTCTTCTGCTTGGGCTCGAGATCGGAGGAGGATGCAGAGAGGCCTCCCCTGAAGGGATAGCAGAGAGCACAGGACGGTTGCTGGAAGAGAAGTAGGAGGATGAGGGGTTAGCTATCATAGGTGTGGTTGGGGGCAAATTACTCCTTACCACAGGTTTGGGCTTCCAGCAAAATTCTCCCACTGTGAAGCGGACCATAGGGAACACTCCGCACACTTTATTTCGCCATGGTAATCACGCCCTCGGCAAGCAAAGGAAGTGAGGGTCAACTTCTATAAAATCGGGGATCTTACCACATTTCTTGCCAGCAACCCCGGGCCAGCATTGGCTGGGGGTGGAGGACAACATAGGCTGCCAATCAAGAATTTGTTGCGGATTCATCACAACACAATTATACAACCACAAAAAATACACAATTATTCTCCAGTAATAAGGAAAAATGCCACCGGGATTGAAGAATTAAGAAAACAGCGAACAACAGTCAGGTAGAGAGCAGTGTGGAACACATTCTCTCCACTATGCCCAAAAGCAAATTGGAACGTTTACGTTGGTCGGAGGGACTACCAACGACCAGAGCGGTAGTTAATTACTGAACTGCCCTGTTCAAAGATTTCAGTGGCCGTGTCCAGGCTTACCTCAAGCAACTCCTATTGTAAAGGATCAACAGTTTGTATATTGTGTAGGAACAAATAAATGTACAGTACCATGACACCAGTAAACACCCAAAACCATGAAATACCAATGAGTAGCTACACACAATGGCAGCAAGGAGAATTCTGACAACAGCTAAAACATTCAAAACACACCTGGTATAGAATTGGTGTATTTGACAGTCACCCAGGATCAGCCATCTGATCTTTCATTTGAATGCTACTTGGCTATGGGCAAGGCAATATAAGCTATCTTTAACAGTGGGCATGATTCATCCAAAGAAATAAAAATATTTGTCTCTAACATAACATTAACTGCTACCATGTTAATTTAAGTCTCCTTCACATAAAGTATGGAACAAAATATCCTAAAGCAACATACTAAAGAAGGTAATTAAATTCTCAAACAGTGGTAAAGGTTTTCAATAAATTCAAAAAGTGTGAATTCATATTTTGTGAAATAAAGAGGTAAATTTTAGTTCTACAAACTTTTAACATTACTTCATGACTGCAGTAAAAAGAAATACCTACTGAAACAATCTCATCTTTGCCAGCCCCACCAGTGATTGTATCTAACACTGCAGCAGTTATACAAAATGGAACATCCACCAGCCTTGTATATCTTTTTCCAGGTTCAAGAATCAAACCTGAAAAAGTCAATATGAAGATGAGCACTCTTGAATGATTGTAACATGAAATTTGGACTGTATGTATATATATATATATATATATATATCTATATATATATATATATATATATATATATATATATATATAGTATATATTAGTACTAATACTAAAGAATAAGGACCTAAAGAATAAAAATGACCTTTTTTTAATAAAAAAAGTTTTATATATACTTACCAAGTACAGTCAAACCTTGGTTTTCGTACACCTCTCTTTTTGTACATTTCGGTTTTCATAGACTTTTTTTCTGTGAAATTTTGTCTCAGTCATCCTACGTTTCCTTGGTTTTCGTACACTCAGAAAAACTCCATCCAGGGCCCAGCACATGACTGGGCCCCGTATTGAGCGCCCAAACAAAGCATCACACCTTCTTTTGAGACCCATTCTACTTATGTGTTCATTGTTTTTGTGTATTTTTTATTTGAGTGCCAAAGAAAGTTCCAAGTACTAGCCCTTCTGTAAAAATGGCAAGAAACACTATAGAATTTAAGAAAGAACTCGTAGCAGAGTGTTGGAGGAAGTTGCATACCAATCACAAGTGGGAAAATGCCTGCAACAAGGAATGCTGTTAGTGCATTTAAGGCCAGCAGAGCCTGATCTGAAAAGTTCAGAAAATGGATGGGCATACATAAGTGTCTACTTCAGGGACTAAGGACATATTTGCAAAGTTGAATGATGTAAAAAATTTTGTGGAGAATTATCATCCCGACTATGAAGTTGTAACCAATGTCTCCAAAATTTTTAATGCCAATGCCATGTTTAACCTCAGGAAAATTTTAAAGAAACAGCAGAAACAAATATCTCTGGACAGTTTTGTTGTGCAACAGGGGTCCAGTAACTCTCAGTCTGGTCCTTGTGCCAGTAAAAAAACGAAGAGGGAAAGTAGCTTCAGACAGTGCCAGTAAAAAACAAAGAGGTAACCCAAGACAGGTCCTTGATACCTGAAGTCCTTCAGGAGGGAGAGTCCCCTAACGAACAATAACCTCTAGAGGTAACCCAAGATAGGTCCTTGATACCTAAAGTCCTTCTGGAGGGAGATTCCCCTAACAAACAATAACCTCTCCTCCTCCTCTCCATCTTCCATACACTAACAAGTGTTTACAATAAAGGTAAGAGTGATGTTAAATGTTCATTTATTCATTTCACTAGTCATTTAAAGTTTGTTCATACTTACCTGGCAGATATATATATAGCTGTATTCTCTGAAGTCCGACAGAATTTCAAAATTCGCGGCACACGCAGTGGGCGGCCAGGTGGTAGTACCCATTCCCGCCGCTGGGAGGCGGATATCAGGAACCATTCCCATTTTCTATTCATATTTTATAGTGCCACTGTCTCCTGAGGGGCGGTGGGTGGGCACTTAATTATATATATCTGCCAGGTAAGTATGAACAAACTTTATTGTATTATAACAATAACATTTTGTTCATGAAACTTACCTGTCAGATATATATATAGCTGAATCCCACCTTTGGAGGGTGGGAAGAGACAGAATAGGATTTTAGGAACCAAATCTATGTAGATGATAGACATCTTGGTTCCCTACCTTTTAGCATAGCTGACTTCGTGATTACTGTCACCAAAGTCTGCTTCTGCTTTACTAGAGTTGCCAGCGAGGTAGAGACCTGTAATGCTGGTGCGCTCTAGATGATCTGTCAACGGGGGCGTGACCACAATGTGACTAGACCATATGACCATACTTCTGAGGGCAACGAAGCTAAAACCACCACCTGACCTAACCTATCAAAGTTAGTTCCATAACTTCTAGGCTAAAGAAAGGGAACGCGCCTCAAGCGACCGACCCTTCAAAGTTAAAAGCACACCTATCCCTTTTCTATAGGATAGGATTTGTGCTGCTTCCTGCCCCCAATAATATATCTACGGATATGTATGGTCCTAGCGACTTGCAGATCTCATATGTCGTCTTCACATCCCGCCGGGAGTGTGAAGCGAACACAGAGTTGCTTCGCTAAAACGTGGCACTCAGGATGTTACTGAGTGTCATGCTCTGTTGAAATGCTTCCGAGGCCGCGCCCTCACCTCTTGAGCATTCAGTTTAAAAAATCTCAAATCTTTATGCAAACATAATGAATGAGACTGTTTAAAAGAACTCCTTAACTATAACGCCAGGGTGTTCTTGGACATAGGCAAGTCTGGTCTTTTTACGGAACACCCGCAGATTGTCCGAATGACCTTGACTTCCTTTAGTTTTATCAAGATAAAACTTGAGAGCCCGACATGGCACAGGACTCTCTGTGGCTCTTGCCTGAAAATTTGTGCCATCCCCTTGATCTCCAGCCCTCTAGGCCAAGGGTTAGATGGGTATTCGTACTTAGCACGAAAGGAAGCCTTAGAGGGCCAACGCATTATGTTCTATAAAGCCAAAACCTCTGATGATGGCTAAAACCTCACTAACCCTCTTTGCCGTAGCTAGAGTGGTTAGAAAATTAGCCTTTCTGGACACGTGTATAAGTTTACAGAAAGGAGAAGTTCGAAATGCTTTGACATCCGGAACTTCAGACCACGTCTAAGTTCCATGCCAGCTTCGATCTAGACAATTTCAAGATTTCCACAGACCTCAAAGATCGTGAAGGGCTTTTTTGTTTGACAGATCCGAATCTCTGAGCCTAGAGGCCGTCAACAACATATTTCCGTCTTCTACAATAGTTGCGACTGCTTTGGAGGGTGGGATAGCTTATCCCATACTTCAGACGGAAAGGGAAGACGGTAAAGTAATACACAGAGTTCAAGGTGGAGGAACAGTCTTTCTTCCTACACTATCCCCAGAAACGGTCCAGTCCAATTGTTACACTGCAAAATAGGCAGCACTGCTAGTCTTGGAAATGAGACTTGCCATTAAATTGAAGATCCTCTCGCTTCTCTACAATCTGAACGCATTCAGACTCAGAGCGGAGAGGTTTTAGGTCTCTCTCGAAGCGAGGCTGTTAGAGTATAACCGATTCTCTCGGGAAGGGTCCTTGGAAAGTGCTCTCTGAAGGACGTGGCCTCTGTGCATCCAGCTTCTCAAAGACCAACCTGGAGTGATCAGCGTCTTTGTTGCTCCCTCTGACGCCAGCAATTAATTATATTCCTAAGCTTTGAATAGGGGAAAAGAGACTAACCAACTATCCCCATTCCATACTATAGGATGGCGTCTATTGCTACTGCTCTCGGATCGAGAATAAGGGAGCAACGTAGAAGAAGCTTCTTCGTCTTCACTATTGCGAAGAATCTACGAAAGGACGACCGCAGAGTCTCTACAACTCTCGACACACTTCTAAACGAGGATTACTCAGTTTGGAAGTTGCTGTCTTCGATCGAGAAGATCCGCATGGACGTGTACTCGTGTGACGAACCTCTTGAGGATCGTTACGTTCTATGCTTATGCCCATGACCATCTCTCTCCTCATGAGACATGAAAGAGCTGTGGAATTATCTAAGATGATTTTGACCACTCGGCCAAAACTCACTCTTTTAGGAACTGGAGAGCCAACCAAATTGCTTCCAATCTTTTAGACTATGTGCCAGGACATCTGTACCTCTGTCTAGATGCCTGGCACCCTCTCGCTATCACCTAAGGTTGGTCGTCAACGCATTGAGAGATGTTAGGATTATTTCTAGATGTTTTATGTTATTTCAATTCTCCGTTAGGAAAAACTGTAGAGGTCTGAATTGCAGTCTATTCAGGGAAACAAGCTTCTTCAGAGAGGAAATGGTCCCCAGCAGACTCATCCATTCCCTCACAAAGCATGCTTCCTTCCCTAGAAAGGCTGGGCTGCATAAACAGTGATATGCCGCGTAGACTTGTACAGAACTCTATTACAGTGCGATAAACCGCACCGAACAGGTCTAAGAGATATCCTCTGTTGAAACTTTCTAAGTAAACGGAAGGCATGTTCATTCATGATTACTAGAAATCCCCTCAACCCGAGGCTAAAATTCATGATTGTAAGGCAGAGATACGGCTAGTCAGCCATTCCCACAGGGGAGAGAGACGTAACCGACAGCACATGTCAAAGAGCTAGCCGTACTGCGTTAATCACAGTAACAGCAGCCTTCATTCATCGTCTCGCACCACTCTGCCTGAGTTGCCAGCTACTCCATTTACAAAGGAATATAGGTATGATATTATCGGGAGCAAAAGGAAACTCTTAAGCAGGCATATATAAACGAAACAGAATTCGCTAATTGCAGAAGTAAGTTGTTGTTGTCATAACAATACCTTAAGCGTTGTTCTTACCCCGGAAACTTTTGGAAAGTTGAAGGGAATATTGAATAAATACACTTAGAACAACAGTCCTTTCGGTTGCTATCCGTAGAGGTAAATACAATATGCGTATATGACTTGACCCGTACGTAAGTAATATCAAGGCTTCTAAAGAACTATTCTTGTAGACCCCATTGAGTAATATGACGCAGAGAAAAACTACGTAAATATTGTGGTAATTTGAGCATCAAATTCTCTACTACATTCTTTCCTTGATGAGGAAGATAGAGAGAATGGAAATAGATTGTCTTCTTTCTCTTTGCCAAGAGAACGGATTAAAATTATTCGAATAGAGATCCTCAAGAGAGAACCGAGGATCGAAAAGGACCATTCAAGCTTCTAATGATATTGGACATAAGACTTCATGGACGTAATCTACAAGTCTTTTTCTCTTCCCGGATGAGCCTCTGATATGAATGAGAGCTCTTCCGAACCTTGCTAATGAGAGCTTATCCGCTTACGCGATAAAAAGTTATTAAGATCTTTGTCAATGAGAACTAGCCCATTTATGAGGGGTCCCCCACTTACTTGACAAAACGTTCAGTATCTTGTCAATGGGGAAAACCCACTAACTTGACAAAACAATTAGTATCTTACTAATGGGGGAAACCCCTTTACATGACAGAAAGTAACCCAGGAATCCGAGTATATAATCTTCCCGATTCTCGCAGAAATCGATGAAGGGGCAGGAGGGTTCGAAGAAAAAATTCGGGTATGCCTCTCCGCTAACTCCGAATCTTTTAAAAATTTCTGTAAAGGAACGTCCTGTGGAGCGTCCTGAAGAACGTCCTCTTGACGAGCGTCTAAAAAGCGTCAAGCGTCCTAAGAAGCGTTCTGAGCAGCAATAAGACGCCGAGCTTCCCGCAAAGCGTCCTGCCGAGCTTCCACCGAAGCGTCCTGGCGAACGTCCACAAAAGCGTCCTGCCGAGCGTCCTGAAGAACGTCCTCTTGATGTGTAGGACGCCTATCGTTCTGCAGAACGTCCTGGCAAGTGATCTGCCGAGCGTCATGACATGTAGGATGCCGAGCGTCTTCAAAAGCGTCCTGGCGAGCGTCCAGATGTGTAAGACATAAAGCGCCTTCCAAAAAGCGTCCTGGCGGAGACAAGGGACGTCCTCGCGCGAGTCTTGCCGAGCATGTCGGTGCATAGAACACCAAGTGTTCGAACGGCATCTCAGAGAGGATCTTGTCGCCCAAAAGCGTTAACACAAGTAACTTGAGAGACTCCCTAGCGAGGGGAACGCCGCTCATGAAGAGCGAGCGTCCTAAGCAGAAATATGGAGATCGCCATCAGGACGAGTCTTAAGGACGTTCGCCACTCTTGACAAAAACGACGGCCGCCTGTGCGACATCTTGCGTCTTTGTAATGCAAATGAACATCTCCAGAAACTCACTCAAAAAAAGAAGGAACGCCGAGCGTTCCGAAAGACATCCTCGCAAGGTGCTTGCCTAGCGTGTGCGACATCTTGCGTCTTTATCAAGCTCATCGACACTTGCAGAAGGGTATTTAAAAGGAAGCCTGTGTGTTCTTGGTTATGAGGAATTCTTTGCCCTTCTCCTGTCGAAAACTAGGATAGTCTTCCAGTTGCTTCCGAACCAGAGACATCTCTGGCTGCTGACAGAGCGTCCCTTAGAGACAAGTAAGAGGCGTCTTGGCGAGCTGTTCATTAGCTTGAACAACATCCTGTTTCGTAGTAAAGCGAAGGTTGTTACGTAACGTATACGGAGCGCCATGAGGAGAGGAGGGAGGGGAGCGTCTTGGAGAGCAGGAAAACAATCCCTGCTACAAGAGTAACGACGTTCCTTCCTCTTGATAGAGCGTAGCATGTTTAGATTAAAAGCACACCTATCCTGGACGTTTTCTATTTCTTGACCAAGACGACGGCCGCCCTTTGTCACACTGATCGATATAAAATACTGCCGAAGGGACGTCAGAACAGTGTGGAGTCCCCTTAATCCTCCATCGGCTTTCTACATGCTCTCTCCCTGGTCCTGGGAGTCCGTAGAGGCCCAGGCCTAGAGACATTATGGGGCCGATCTGACGCTCCCTCCCGACGAGAGAGAGGACGTGAAGCGTCCTCTTCTCTAAAGCTTCTTGTAGAGGGCGCGAGTCCTTCCGAGAGCTCCAACACCTGCTCGGGGAGGATGCCTCGGAGACGAGAAGCATCCTTCAAGATTCGTGCACGTGCACGATCTTCGGGCAGCCTGGGAAGCGTCAACAGGTCCTACCGAAGGGACGCCAGATCGATGTGGGTTCCCCGTAACCCTCCTTCAGCTTTCGACATGCCCTCTCCCTGGTCCTGGGAGTCCGACAGAGGTCCAAGGCATAGAGGCGTTATGGGGCCGATCTGACGTTCCCTCCTGACGAGAGAGAGGATGTGAAAAGCGTCCTCTTCTATAAAGCTTCTTAGAGGGCGCGAGTCCTTCTGAGAGCTCCAACCCTTGCGGGGCGGGGAGACGCCTCGGAGGACGAGAAGCAATCCTTCAAGATTCGTGCACGTGCCCAATCTTTAGCAGCCTGGGAAGCGTCAACAGGTACTGCCGAAGGGACGCCAGATCGGTGGGGTAGCCCCCGTAACCCTCTTGCGGCTTTCGACATGTCCTCTCCCTGTTTCCTGGGAGTCCGACAGAGGTCCAGGCCTAGAGGCATTATGGGGCCGATCTGACGCCCCCTCCACAACACAAGGGGCACTACACTTCACAACACTGATTGGAGAGCGAGCACTTTAGATTCTAAGATTACTTGATGTAATCCTCCCCGCAGACACTTCTTCTAGGCCCGTAAGCCATACCACAGGGATAGGCAAAATAAATTCTACAGGAGGTTAGAAGGTTCATTATTTCTAACTTCTGTTTACTGTGGAGGAAAACCTCCTGATTCTAACACGCTCTAAAATGCGTACACGAATCACTAATTACATTGATCTTTTTAACAAAGAAAACAAAAAGTAAACGTCATACATACTAAGCGAGTGTCTACCGAAAGTTCTGGTAGCCTCAGCTTACCCCATGCAGACAACAAAGTCTGAAACTAGGCTAACTAGCTTCAGACATCATATGCAATGAAAAAATTTAAATTAATTTATGGTAGTGTATGCCTAGCCACAAATCCAAGTCAATCATTGAAAGAAAAATTAGGATACTTAAGCAGCTAATGAAGTTTCAAAATCCTAGGCGGAGGTACTGCAAACAGTTGTTTACAGCACCGGCGACAGAAAAAATATGAATAGAAAATGGGAATGCTTCCTGATATCCGCCTCCCAGCGGCGGGAATGGGTACTACCACCTGGCCGCCCACTGCGTGTGCCGCGAATTTTGAAATTCTGTCGGACTTCAGAGAATACAGCTATATATATATCTGACAGTAAGTTTCATGAACAAAATATATATATATATATATATACATGTATGTATATATATATATATATATATATATATATATATATATATATATATATATATATATATATATATATATATATTATATGTGTATATATATATATATATATATATATATATATATATATATATATATATATATATATATATATATATATATATATATATATATATATATGTATATATATATATATATATATATATATATATATATATATATATATATATATATATATATATATATATATATATATATATATATAGTATATATATATATATATATATATATATATATATATATATATATGTATGTATATATATAATGTATATATATGTATATATATGTATATATATATATAATAATATAATATATATATATATATATATAATATATATATATATATATATATATATATATATGTATATATATATATATATACAGTGGTCCCCCGTATTCGCGTTCTCCGGATTCGCGGACTCACACATTCGTGGATTTTTCTTTGGAACCTATCTAGAAATTATTCGCGGACGGACTCGCCCATTCGCGGAATTTTCCAACGAAAATAATCACTAATTAGTGTATTTTGATGTTTATTTTCATGACTACATACATTTTTATGATACAAAAATGATTTACTAATTTTCAAATATTAATTTTGATTAATACTGTATTAGTAAGTTTAATAAGTTTAAATGATATCACATAATAAAAATGATATTGTCATGATACAATAAAGTTTGTTCATACTTACCTGGCAGATATATATAATCAAGTACCCACCCACCTCCCCTCAGGGGACAGTGGCTTTAGAAAAATCTGAATAGAAGATGGGAATGGTTCCTGACATCCGCCTCCCAGCGGCGGGAATGGGTACTAACCACCTGGCCGACCACTGCGTGTGCCGGGAGTTTTGAAATTCTGTCGGACTTCGGAGAATACAGCTATATATACATCTGCCAGGTAAGTATGAACAAACTTTATTGTATCATGACAATATCATTTTGTTCATGACACTTACCTGCCAGATATATATATAGCTGAATCCCACCCTTGGAGGTGGGAAGGGACAGAACAGAAGGATTTTGGGAAACAAATTGCATGCAGATGAGTGACATCTTGGTTCCACCTGTTAGCATAGCTGACTTGGTGATTATTGTCACCCAAGTCCGCTTTTGCTTTACTAGAGTCTCCAGCAAGGTAGTGACCTGTATAGCTGGGGAGTTCTAGATGATCTGTCAACGGGAGCGTGACCACAATGTGACTAGACCATATGACCATACCATGAGGGCTAAGAAGTAAATTATATCACCACCTGACCAACCTAGCCAAAGTTAGGGTGTTTTAACTAAGGCTTACGAATTGAGAAGTCCGCCATTGGCGGCGACTCAACAACTAAAATTAACATCTCTTCCTAACCATTTTCTACAGGATAGGATGAGTGGTACTTCTTGCCTTCAAGACTTTGTCTGCGGACACGTATGGTCCTAGCGAGCAGTAGATCTCATATGTCGTCTTCACATCCCTCAGGTAGTGTGAAGCGAACAGAGTTGCTTCGCTAAAACGTGGCACTCAGGAGTTACTGAGTGCCATGCTTTGTGAAATGCTTCCGAGGCCGCGCCCTCACTCGTGAGCATTTAGATTAAAAGATTTCAAATCCTTGTCCAAACATGAGTAATGAGCCTCTTTGAATGAACTCCTTAACAATAACGCCAGGGTGTTCTTTGACATGGGCAAGCCTGGTCTTTTACGGAACACCGCAGATTGTCCGAAGGACCTTGACTTTCTTAGTTTTATCTAGATAAAACTTGAGAGACCAGACAGGGCACAGGACTCTCTCTGGCTCCTGCCCAATAATTTATGCCATCCCCTTGACTTCCAAGCTCCTGGGTAAAGGGTTAGACGGGTTTTCATTCTTAGGCAAGAACGGAAGGTTTAGAGAACACACCGCATTATGTTCTCTAAAGCCAAAACGTCTGATAATGGCTTAAAACCTCCCTAACCCTCTTTGTCGTAGCTAGAGTTGTTAGAAAATTAGCCTTTCTAGTCACGTGCATTACGTTTACAGAAAAGAGAGGATTGAAATGCTTCAACATCGGGAACTTCAGACTACGTCTAAGTTCCATGCCGGAATTTTCGATCTGGACAGTTTCGAGACTTCCACAGACCTTAAAGATCGTGAAGGGCTTTGTTGTTTGACAGATCCAAATCTCTAAGCCCAAAGGCCGTCAACAACATACTCCCGTATTCTTTAATAGGGTAAAAACCGCATGGTACAGGGGTGGACCATGTACGATCAATGTGTACAACCCCAAGAAAAGTACATTATAACGCGTCCTGACACCGGAGTAGAGGTCTTTAGCTCCGTTTCTCACCAACAACAAGTCGCGTCTGATGCTCATCTCCAATGTCAGGACGCGTTATAATGTACTTTTTTTGGAGTTGTACACATTGATCGTACATGGTCCACCCCTGTACCATGCGGTTTTTTTACCCTAGTTCCACTCTGTACCCTGCGGTTTTTTACCCTATATACGGTAACATTGTTCAAATGAGTGCTGGGAAGGCTGGGAAAGATGGTGGATTGTCCGTGGTTATACCGTCCAGCCACATGATTGCCGCCATAGTGGATTTCAAAACTGCATTGAAAATGATATTGTCATTTTGTTACAATAAAGTTTTTATACAATACTTACCTGACAGATATATACTTAGCTATAGACTCCGTCGTCTCCGACAGAATTTCAAATTTCGCGGCACACGCTACAGGTAGGTCAGGTGATCTACCGCCCCTGCCCTGGGTGGCAGGACTAGGAACCATCCCCGTTTTCTAATCAGAATTCTTCTCTTCCACCTGTCTCCTGCGGGGAGGCTGGGCCTCCATTATCGTATATATCGTCAGGTAAGTATGTATAAAACTTTATTGTAACATGACAATATCATTTTTATACATTCAACTTCCCTGCCAGATATATACTTAGCTGATTAGCACCCATGGTGGTGGGTAAGAGACAGCTAACTACTGAAATAGACAGGTAAACAACATATGTTGTAGGTATTAATAAACCTTGGTTCCTACCTTATTAGGCTGAAGACTTCGCGGCTACTGCCTTGGAGTCTGCTTAGCCTCAAGAGCCTCAGCGAGATATTGATCTATGGCTAAGATTCTTGTGGGTCTGCCAATGGGGTCTTATCCACTTACTCGGCAGAGCCTAAAGGCCTTTGGTCATTGGGTGCTATTCCACTAACATGACAATCCACCTTGTTCAAGGAGCACAAAACCGATCCCGATCACCTGATCCTAACATCCATGTTAGTTCTAAGATTGTAAGGAGTTATCCCCGAACTCTTACAAACAACCAAAAACTCGAAACATAATTACACTTTCATTACAAAATATACAAAAAAAATTTTGTACTCCCCTACTAGCCATACATACCCTTGATCCCCTACCAGCAATGACACTCTGCTCCCGTGCGACAGTAGTGAGCTTGCTAATAGAAAACCAAGCACATATCTGACAAGAGGGTTTATGTACGATAAAAACACAAAATTAAGGATCAGTCTTTGCTCCAAGACCCAGTACTGTATCTGCTGATACAAAAAAGGACCTAGCGAGAAGCACTTCTCATAGGTCACTCTCACATCCTTCAGATAATGAGATGCAAACACTGAATTGCACCTCCAATAGTAGTCTCAATGATATTCTTTAGAGACATATTCTTTTGGAACGCCAAAGACGTTGCTACTGCCCTCACTTCATGAGTCTTGACCTTTAGAAGACCGAAGGATTCCTCCGAGCAGTTCTTGTGAGCGTCCGTAATAACGCTTCTCACAAAGAAAGCCAAGGCGTTCTTGGACATGAGTCTTTTGGGTTCTTCACCGCACACCAAAGACCTTGTTGACAAGCTCCCATCTGTCTCTTCCTCTCTAAATAATATTTAAGAGCTCTCACTGGACCGAGAGATCTCTCTATCTCTCTGCCTACAAGGTTAGATAGGCCTTTTACCTCAAAACTTCTGGGCCACGGTTTTGACGGGTGTTCGTTTTTTGCCAGAACATTGTCTGGAAGAACAGATGGCAGCATCTCCTTTGAACCCCACCGTGGAATCCAGAGCGTGTAATTCGCTCGTCCTCTTGGCTGTAGCGAGAGCCACCAGGAACAAGCATTTCCTAGTGACGTCGCGGAAGGAAGCCAGATGTAAAGGCTCGAATTTATCCGATGAAAGGAATTTCAGGACCACGTCTAGATTCCAACTAGGTGTTCTAGGAGTAGCTGCTTTAGAAGTCTCAAAAGTCTAATTAGATCGTGTAGATCTTTGTTGTTAGCAATGTCCAGGCCTCGATTCCTGAATACTGAAGACAGCATGCTTCTGTATCCTTTTATTGACGAGACAGATAGGTGTGATTCCTCTCTCAGAAAGAGGAGGAAATCGGCAATATTCACTATAGAGGTACTGGAGGAGGACAGCTTCTGACCCTTACACCACCTCCTAAAGACTTCCCACTTTGACTGGTATACTCTTCTCGTCGAAGCTCTGCGGGCTCCTAGCAATAGAGCCCGCAGCCTTGCGAGAAAAAGCCTCTCGCTCTGACAAGTCTTTCGATAGTCGAAAGGCAGTCAGAGCGAGACCTGGGAGGTTGTGATGAAACCTCTCGAAGTGGGGTTGTCTGAGTAGATCGTGTCTGTTTGGAAGCGATCTGGGGAAGTCCACTATCCACTCCAGTACCTCCGTGAACCATTCCTGGGCTGGCCAAAATGGGGCTATGAGTATCAACTTCGTGCTCTTCGAAGCTACGAACTTCCTGAGCACTTCCCCCAGGAGTTTTGAACGGGGGAAAGGCGTATGCGTCCACACCTGACCAATCCATGAGAAACGCGTCTATTGCGAAGGCTCTCGGATCTTCCACTAAAGAGCAAAAGAGTCTCTATTCTTCTGGAGAGGAACGTCGCAAACAGGTCTATGTGAGGTCTCCCCCACAGGGACCAAAGACTTCGAACACACTTTCCGTTCGATGTAGCAGGTCCATTCTGTGGGAAGGACCTGATTTCTCCTGCTCAGTCTGTCCGCTCTCACATTCTTGATCCCTTGAACAAACCTTGTGAGGAGAGTTATGCCTCTTTCTTCGTCCAGGTTAAACAGGTGTCTTGTTAACTGATAGAGGGAGAAAGTGCGTGCCTCCTTGCTTGCGTATGTAAGCCAGAGCCGTGGTGTTGTCCGAGTTTATCTGTATCACCCCGTCTCTGACTATCTCTTCGAAGAACTTTAAGGCTAGGTGTATGGCCACAAGTTCCTTGCAATTGATGTGCCAGGACACCTGTTCCTTTGTCCAGGTGCCTGACACCTCCCTGTGTCCTAGCGTCGCTCCCCATCCCGACTCCGAAGCGTCGGTAAATAACACTTGGTCTGGGTTCTGCAGAGCAAGCGATACGCCCTCGTTCTTTTGAAGCGGAGGGATCCACCACTTCAGATGATCTTTTACTTCTTGTGGAAGTTGGAAGATGTCCGAGAGTTGACCCGTCTTCCAACTCCACACCTCTTTGAGGAAAAACTGAAGAGGGCGAAGGTGAAGTCTCCCTAGCGAGAAGAACTTTTCCAGTGAGGACGGGTCCCACCTAAAAGGCTCAGGTAATCCCTCGCTGAGCTGTTCTTTCTCTCTAAGAAGCTCGAGATTCTCGACAAACCTCGAGCGATTCTTTCTCGCGAAGGATATACCCGAAAACCCCGAGAATCCATCTGAATCCCCAGATAGACCAAGTTCTGGCTGGGGATTAGTTGTGACTTCTCGAGGTTGACGAGCAATCCTAGCGAATCTATCATGTTCCTTGTTACTTCTAAGTCCTCCAAGCACTGAATCTTCGACTTGGCCCTGATCAGCCAGTCGTCCAAGTAGAGGGAGATGTTTATCCCCTCTAGGTGAAGCCATCTTGCCACATTCGCCATCAGGTTGGTGAATACTTGTGGAGCTGTAGACAGACCGAAGCACAGAGCCCTGAACTGAAAGATCTTGTCTCCTATTACAAAGCGAAGATATTTCTTTGACAAATGGTGAATGGGAACGTGGAAATATGCGTCTTGCAGGTCCAGAGAGACCATCCAATCTCCTGGACGAAGAGCCGACATTACTGAGGCGGACGTTTCCATGCGAAACTTCTTTTTCTGTACAAAGCGATTCAGAGCGCTTACGTCCAGAACTGGCCTCCACCCCCCGATGCCTTTGGTACTAGAAAAAGGCGATTGTAATCCCGGGGATGTGGATCCTGCACAAGTTTCGATGGTCCTCTTTTTTCCGCCCACATTTGCTCCACCATTTGAAGGAGAGTCTTTCTCATTAACGGGTCTTCTGTACCTCGCTGACAGTTTTCCCGAGGCGTAGATGTTAGGGTGGGGAGGGCTGTCGTCGAAGGGATTACATATCCCTTCTTCAGGTACCGACACTGACCAAGGGTCGGCTCCCCTTTTTGCCCCTATCTGCAAAGTTCCGGAGTCTGTGCGCCCACTGTGCTTGGAGGAGCAACAAGTCACTTGGATTTCTTGAAGGGCCTAATGAAGACCTTCCTCTCTTTTTCAGAGCTCTTCTTTCTGGCAGGGGGACGAGCCGCTGCAACCTCCACGAAAGGGCTGCTGAGGAGGACGAGAGTCCTTCTTAATTAACCGTCGACACTACAGGGAGTCCTTTCTTGGACGTTTGCGTTAGTAGGTCTTGTTTTGTCGCCTTCCTCAGTTAGCGAGCGAGATATATCCTTCACTAACTGAGAAGGAAACAGATGATCCGATAGAGGGGCGAACAGTAAGGCAGTCCTCTGGCTCGGAGAAACCCCTTTCGATAATAGGGATCCATAAACTGATCTCTTTTTCAGGAGACCAGCACCAAAAAGGGAAGCCACTTCACCCGAACCGTCCTGTACTGCCTTGTCCATGCAGGACGGACGCTATGGAGAATTTCTGGGTTTTTCAGAAACTCCGGATCCTTAGATTTGTTGGCCAGAACTCCGAGTGACCAATCCAGAAAATTGAACCACCTCTAAAGTGACAAAAAGTCCCTTTAGAAAGTGGTTCAACTCTGAAGTGCTCCATGTCGCTCTGACCGATCCTAAGGAGTGACGTCTAGAGGCCTCCACTAAATTGGAAAAGTCGGCATCTGCAGAGGCAGGTAGAGAAAGACCCATAGTCTCTCCTGTCCCATACCAAATACCTCTCTTTCCGTGCAATCTGGAAGGAGGCAGCAGAATACAGTCTTTCCTAACTCCTTCTTCTTGTCCATCCAAGAATCTAAAGAATGGAGTGCCTTCTTCATAGATATCGCAGCTTCATTTTTAAAAAAGGCCGACGATTTTGCCGTAGCCGAGCTCGAAAAGAGCGAACGGAGGAGAAGGAGGAGCCGCCGACTAAGAGAATCTCCAAATTCTTGAAGTAATAATGAGGCTAAGACTTTATAACTAGAAAGTCCCTCATTAGCAGGAGGTTCGTCATCAGACAACTCGTCTAACCCTCGATCAGACGAAGGAGAAAGTTCACGTTTGGAGGGAGAGTCCTTCCAAGACCTCCTATGTTCTGAAGGAGAGGAGCTCCTATTTGGAGAAGAGTCATAACCTCCAGGAACGATCCCCGATTCTCTTGCCTCCTTGGACTCCTTCCTGACTCCTTGCCTCCTGACTCTTGCCTCCTGGACTCCTTGATCTGCCTCCTGACTCCTGCCTCCTGACTCCTGCCTCCTGACTCCGGAACTCCTGGCCTCCCTGGACCTCCTGACTCCTGCCTCCGCCTTCCTGGACTCCTGGCCTTGGCCTCCTGGCTCCCTTCATCTTGGCTCCTGCCGTCCTGCCTCTTGCCCTCCTGGCTCTTGCCTCCATGGCTCCTGCCTCCTGCCTGGATGCCTCTACACTCCTGGCTCTGGCTCCTGCCTCCTGGTTGACTCCTACTCCTGGCTCTTGGCTCCTGCCTCCTGGGTGACTCCTCACTCCTGGCCGGTGCCAGACGTCTGATCGGTTCATCCAGGTTCGGTCCGGAAACCTCACCTCGAGTAAGGAGTATCGATCCTGGTGAAGGCAGATAACCTCCATACGGTTCTGGAGGATTCTTTTAATTAGGAAGGGAAGTGTCTTTCCTTCTAGGAGGCTCCTTTGACAGGACTCCTACAAACGACGAAATCTGTTCCTGGCATCGCCATCATAAACCTCTTTGTAGCCTCCTCTTTATCCTCTTCTTCGGAGGAGGGGAAGGAGGCGGGGAGGAGTCCATAGCCTCCACCTCCTGCCTCCTTCTCACTCTGGTTGAAAGAATGGCTCTTCTTGCCTTCTTCACTCCCGATGGAGACTCCTCAGGGAAGTTTTCAGGGCTCGAGTCAATAGTCGGAGCCTTCCAACTCCTCTTGAGAGGCCGAGATCGATCTGAATCTCTCCAATCACGTCTCGGTGATGAAGATCCCGACGACGAAAAACACTCACGTAGGACGCTTTTACAATAGCGATCCTTGGCAGTCTGGGGTGTCACAGAAACCGCCGAAGGGACACCTGATCGGTGGGATTCTCCACAACCTCCTTTCGGCTTTCGACATTCCTTCTCCTCTGGGCATGTGAGCTTGGAAGAGGTCTAGACCTAGGAGCGTTTGCTGAGCCGACCAGATGCCCCCTCCCTCCACTACACTGGGGACACTCATATCACTGTCCACTGAAAAATCACTAGCCTTACCTTGTATGGCAGCCATTTTGTTTTCCATCAACTTGAAGGCTGCTTTTAGATCCGCAAGTTCTTTTGCTGGATCTACAGGTTCTGCAATAGGAGAAGGGGCTGCAATGGAAGGAGAAGTAGCAATACTTACCCTTGGGGAAGATCCAAGCTTGGAATTAGTCAGATCTAGAACTACTAAACTTCCTAGAGAAGCCTTCTCCACTCTTTTCTCTCTCTAAACTTTTTTAAATAATTAGGTAGATTCTTCCATTCGTTCTCACTCAAGTTCTCACATTCCTTACAAGTATTAGTAAAAGAACATTCATACTCCCTGCACCTCTTTCATAATACCGTGTGAGGGTCTACTGAAGCTTTCGGCAACCTCACCTTAACAGCCTACATTCACACAACGTCTCACAACCATACCAGAGTCAGAACATTATTAAAGGAAAATTCCAAAAATCAAGTCCACAAAACAGTCCCAACAAAAGCGTATGCCAATCCAACAACTCCAGATACGTCACCCAAAAGTCGGTCAAGAAGATCAATTGCCGGTGAAAAAAGAAAAACCAATCGAGAGGAACCAACAACAATGTTGATGGTCCGGGCGACAGAAGAATTCTGATTAGAAAACGGGATGGTTCCTAGTCCTGCCACCCAGGCAGGGCAGGGCGGTAGATCACCTGACCTACCTGTAGCGTGTGCGCGAAATTTGAAATTCTGTCGGAGACGACGGAGTTCTATAGCTAAGTATATATCTGGCAGGGAAGTTGAATGTATAAAAACATATTTTACGAAGAGCTCACATGCTTATTTTAGTTCGTATGGGGCTTTCATATATCACATTATGTTGACAAAACTTCAATCTTTTGAATGGTATGCTTAAAGTTGTAATTGTATTCTTGTTTCACCAATTAAATATCGATTGAATAAGGCTTGGCCAGCGCAATGACGATGGATCGTCTGCGGTTGTTTACCCTAATTTCTAACTTTGGAGAAAATTCTTACTTTGATAGGAGAGTAGAGTTCTCTAGCTCCTGCTCTCACCACCACCAACTCGTGATTGATGCCCATCTCTGGTGTCAGGATGTGCTAAAGTAATTTTTCGGAGGGTGGCTTCACACGCGGTGGAAACTGGATCCGCTAGTCCAGTTGGTTTTTCCCCTATGTTGACGAAACTTCATTCTTTTAATTGGTACTAGGTATGTTTAAAGATGTAATTGCATTCTTGTTTCACCAATTAAATAGGGTAAAACACCAGCGACTACCAACCCTTATCACGGTGTACAGGTCTTATTCACTCGATATTTAAATGGTGAAACAAAGAATACAATTACAACTCCAAGCATACCATTCAAAAGATTGAAGTTTCGTCAAACATAATGTATATATGAAAGCCCCAAACGAACTAAAATAAGCATGTGACGCTCTTCGTAAAATGTTATTGTTATAATACAATTAAGTTTGTTCATACTTACCTGGCAGATATATATATAGCTGTATTTTCTGAAGTCCGACAGAATTTCAAAACTCGCGGCACACGCAGTGGGCGGCAGGTGGTAGTACCCATTCCCGCCGCTGGGAGGCGGATATCAGGAACCATTCCCATTTTCTATTCATATTTTATTAAATGCCACTGTCTCCTGAGGGGAGGAGGGTGGCACTTTAATTATATATATCTACCAGGTAAGTATGAACAAACTTAATTGTATTATAACAATAACATTTTGTTCATGCCACTTACCTGACAGATATATATAGCTGATCCCACCTTCGGATGGTGGGAAGAGACAGAATAGGATTTGTAGGAAACTTAAATTAAGTAGATGGATGTATATTTCTTGGTTCCCTCACCTGTTAGCAAAGTAGACTCTGTGATTACTGTCACTTAAGCCTGCTTTTGCATTAATCAGAGTTGCCAGCCAGGTGGAGACCTGTAGTGCTGGTGCGCTCTGGATGATCTGTCAACGGGGACTTGACCTCAACGTGACAAGACCATCGGCCAGCCATACACATGAGGGCAACGAAGCAACTGACCACCACCTGACCAACTATCCAAAGACCCCTTGAACAACTAAACTAAGGGATGGGAGATCTTCACACATGACTCACCACACCTAAAACACAACAATAAAAACTAACCTAAACCTAACTAAGGGGAAGGATAGGGAAAGAGCTACCTCCAGCCCCCAAGACTGTGTCGCAGAAACGTATGGCCCCAAGAGAAATTACAGTCCGTCATAAATCGTTCTCACATCCTTAGGTAATGTGAGGCGAAGACAGAGTTGCTCATCCAAAAGGTGCCATCAAGAATGTCCTTGATTGACATGTTCTTTTGGAAGGCAAGAGAGGTAGCGACAGCTCTAACTTCGTGAGCTTTCACTCGTAAGAGGCTCAAATCAGTCTTCTGGCAAGATGAAATGAGCCTCTTTAATGACGTCCCTCAGAAGAAGCAACAGCATTCTTAGATAAAGGTAATTCTGGTCTCTTCACAGAGCACCAGAGATTACCTGAGGGACTCTTACCTCTTTTGTTCTATGCACATAGAACTTGAGAGCCCTGACAGGGCACATGGCTCTCTCTGGTTCTTGGGCCCACCAGACTTGACATACCTTGATCTCGAAACTTTTCGGCAAGGGTTAGAAGGATTTTCATTTTTTTGCCAAGAAAGTTGGGCTCAAAGAGCAGACAGCGTTGTCTCCTTTGAATCCCACTAGATGACTAAAAGCTTGTATTTCACTAACTCTCTTCGCTGTCGCCAGAGAAGTTAGGAAAAGAGCCTTCCTTGTCAAGTTCCGAAGAGACGCTGCTTGAAGAGGTTCAAAAGGACTTGACATTAAGAACCTAAGAACTACGTCAAGGTTCCATGAAGGCGGTCTCGTTTGAGGAATCTTCGAAGTCTCAAAAGATTTTAAGAGATCATGGATATCTTTGTTGTCCGAAAGGTCCAGGCCTCTGTGCCTAAAAACCGCTGACAACATGCTCTTATATCCCTTAATGGTAGGGACTGCTAATTTCTGCACATTCCTGAGAAAGAGCAGAAAATCGGCTATCTGGTTCACAGAGGTCGTGGAAGAGGAAACTCCCTCCTTTTTACACCATGCCCTGAAGGAAGCCCACTTCGATTGGTATACAGCTCTTGTAGATGCACGTCTTGCATTTTGCGATTGCTCTCGCACCCTGCTTTCGAAAAACCTCTCGCTCTGGCCAACTTTTCGATAGTCTGAACGCAGTCAGACCCAGAGCGGAGAGGTTTTGTGATACCTTTCGAAGTGAGGCTGTTTGAGTAATCTTTCCTCCAGGACAACGTCCCTTGGAAAGTCTACAAGGGAAAGACATGACCTCTGTGAACCATTCTCTCGCTGGCCACATCGGGGTGATCAGGGTCAACCTCGTCCCTTCTGAAGCCGCAAACTTCCTCATGACTTCCCCCATGATCTTGAATGGCGGGAAGGCATACAGGTCTAGGCCCTTCCGTCCAACTCCGTAGCAACGCGTCCACAGCGATTGCTTCTGGATCTAGGACCGGGGAGCAATACAGAGGAAGCCTCTAGGTCCTCAACGTCGCGAATAAGTCGACCAGGAGGAGTCCAACTTCCAAAGGTCTCGACACACGTCTTTGTGTAAGGTCCATTCCGTCGGTAAGATTTGTTCCCGACGACTGAGAAGGTCCGCCCTGACGTTTTGCACTCCTGCAATGAACCTCGTCAAGATCGTAACCTTTCTTCTTTTTGCCCATAGCAGAATCTCCTTCGCCAGGTAAAACAAAATCCTGGAGTGTGTTCCTCCCTGATACTTCAAATATGCGAGTGCTGTGGTATTGTCGGAGTTTACTTGAACGATTTTGTTCGTCAAACTCCCTTCGAAGAACTGCAGAGACAGAAAGATCGCTGCTGAGCTCTTTGACATTTATGTGCCAGGCTGCCTGTTCCCCTCTCCAGGAGCCTGACACTTCCTCCCCTCCTAGTGTTGCTCCCCAGCCCGCGATGGAAGCGTCTGAGAACAACACTAGGTCGGGGGGGCTCAGAAGACTTAGGGACAAGCCCTCCTGTAGCTTCTGTGGATCGAACCACCATCTTAGATGGCTCTTTATTGATCGTGAGATTCTCAAGATTGCATTGAGATCGTCCTTGGACCTTCCAGTTTCGTCCGCAAGGAAAAACTGGAGAGGCCTGAGGTGCAGTCTTCCCAAGGAAACAAACCTTCTAGTGAGGAAATGGTGCCCAGCAGATCATCCATTCCCTCGCCGAGCAAGTTTCTTTCCCCAAGAAGGCTGAGATCTTCCTCTAATCCTAGCCGCTGACGTTCCTTGGGACGGAAACGCTCGAAAAGCCACTGAATCCATCTGAATCCCCAGATACACGATGGACTGTGTCGGGGTCAGATGCGACTTTTCGAGGTTGACAAGAAGTCCCAGGGACTTCGCTAGGGCTAACGTGAACTGCAAGTCCTTCAGACACTTTTCTCTCGACGACGCTCTGATAAGCCAGTCGTCGAGGTAAAGGGGAAACTCTTATCCCTGAAGAGTGTAGCACCTCACCACATTCTTCATGACTACAGTGAACACCATTGGAGCCGTGGTCAGGCCGAACCCAACAAAGGCTCTTAACTGCCACACTTTTTTGCACAAGACGAATCTTAGGTACTTTCTTGAAAGAGGGTGGATCGGGATGTGAAAGTACGCGTCCTGCAGGTCTAAGGACACCATCCAGTCGCCCGGTCTCAAGGCTCCCAGAACAGAATGAGGCGTCTCCATCATGAATTTGGTCTTTTCCACAAAAAGATTGAGCCTGCTTACATCTAGGACTGGACGCAACCCGACGACTGCTTTGGTACTAGGAAAATCCTGTTGTAAAAGCCTGGAGACCCCAGGTCCGCGACTTGCTCCACCGCTCTTTTTTCGATCATCTGTTGTAAAAGATCAAACAACACTTGTTTCTTTTCTCCCTGATAAGATGGAGAAAGGTCTCTGGGAGTCGTAGAAAGAGGAGGAAGATCTAAAAAGGGGATCTTGTACCCCTGCTCCACGATCTTGAGGGACCAAGGGTCCGTATCTCTCTCTCTCCATGCTCCCGCAAAGGACTTCAGTCTGGCTCCGACTGGTGTCTGAAGGACATGCGTCTCACTTGGATGGCTTGGGTTTGAAGGAAGCTCTTCCTCTTGCAAGCCCTCTCCCTCGAGGAGCTGCTCTCGAGGGAGGAGCCCCACGAAAGGGCTTAACCTTCTTCGGCTGTCGCACAAAAGACGAAGTGGAAGGAACTGCCGGACGTCTCGAGGACTGGGCTAAGAGGTCCTGCGTTGCTTTTTCTTGCAAACTGCTTGCCAGGTCCTTAACCAAAGTCTGGGGGAAGAGATGGCTCGTAAGAGGAGAAAAGAGCAGCTCCGCTTTCTGAGCTGGAGTAACCGATCTAGCCGTGAAGTTACACAGCAAAGCTCTCTTCTTCAGGAAGGCAGTCCCAAAATGAGAGACAAGCTCCTCTGGAACCATCCCTGACGGCCTTGTCCAGCATGATAGCACGCTGGACAGCTCCCCCAGACTGAGAGACTCTGGGCTTCTAGATTGCAGATCTAGAACTCCCAAGCACCAAGTCCAGGAAGTTGAAGACTTCAAGAGTCCGCAGCAGCCCCTTCAAATGATGGTCTGTCTCCGTAGGGGTCCAGGTCACTTTAGCAGTGGATAAAAGGGACCTCCTCTGAGAATCCACCAAGCTGGAGAAATCCCCTTGAGCTGAAGAAGGGATTCTCACACCCACGTCTCCTTTGGTTTCATACCAAATACCTCCTTTACCGCTGAGTCTAGAGGGAGGAAGGGCGAAAGTTGTCTTGCCTTGATCCTTCCTTCGTTCCATCCAGTCTTGGAGTTTCTTGAAGGCCCGCTTAGTGGAGAGCGAAGTCTTCATTTCGACAAACTCCGGGGTCTTACATGTCTTCGAGGATGAAAACTGCGAAGGAGGAGACTTGGGAGCTGCAGGCTGGAACTTGTCCCCGAAGGACGAGCGCAACAGCCGCACAAGAACTTTATAGTCCGAGATTGAAGAGGCAGCAGAAGGTTCCTCTTCAACAGAGTCAGCAGGACTACTCAATTCTCCTTCTTCCCTAATCGGAAGAGGAGACCGCCTCTCCGGAGAGGGCGTACGTCTATCGGGTCTTGCCTTAATCAAAGACCCCCGATGTTTAATAGTAGAAGCCTTATCTAGGCTGTCTTCTTTGTGGCGTTTACCGCTCGAAGGAGGCAGTGTCCTGACGGCGATGAGCGTCCTTAGCGACGACCGAGGCAGCCTTACTTCCAAGAGAAGCGTCCTTACGTTTCTTCAACGAAAAGGTAGACTTTTTCTCAGGGATACGCGCCTGTGCGCGCAACCCAGCGTCCTGGTGCACGTCGTCTTCTTGCTCGGAGTCCTCCGAAGCGTCCTGAAAAGCGTCCTGCCGAGCGTCCTCAAAAGCGTCCTGAGCGCACTCAAAAGCGTCCTGAGCGTCCTCTCGAGAATCACGGCAAGCAGCCTGCCCATGACGTTGAGAGAAAGGAACGCGTCCTGACGACCCGTCTTCTTAGCGGGCGAACGAGATCGGTGAATCGCCGAAGGAGACGCACTCGGCGAAAGAGACGAACGAGGAGAGAGGAGACTGCTTCGTCCTCTTGACGGGCAGCCTAAGGTCCTTCCTCCGCTTAGGCTCGACTGCTGCTGGGCGAGTCCTCTGAGCCATAAGCGTTGATAACTGGTCCTGAAGGGACAAAAGAATGTTCTTCGTTGGAGAGGAACGAACAGAGGGAGCAGGGCTGATCCTGCGAGAAGACGAGGGGCGAGGGGACGCCTCCTTCCTTCTCACAGGTACAGCTACCTGCTTCTCAGGGATACGCGCCTGTGCGCGCAACCCAGCGTCCTCGTCGGATGAGATTTTACCTCTCTTCTGAGGCGGAAAAGCGTCATAAGCGTCCGAAGAAAGTGGCGATACAGGACGTGAAGCGTCCTCAACACGAAACGTCCTTTTCAGCGGACGAGAGTCTCTCCGAGCGCTCCACCCCTTGCGCGGGGAGGACGCTTCGGAGGACGAAAAGCAGTCCTTAAGGATACGCGCCTGTGCGCGCTCCTTGACAGCCTGGGACTTTGCAACAAGCCATGCCGAAGGGACGCCAGATCGGTGGGGAGCCCCCGTAACCCGTTGAAACCCATAAACCCTTCTTTGCGGCTTTCGACATATCCCCTCCCATGATTCCTGGGAGTCCGATAGCGGTCTAGGCCTAGAGGCATTATGGGGCCGATCTGACGCCCCCTCCACAACACTAGGGGCACGATCACGCACTTGCACTGAGCCAGTTTCCAAGGCTTTCACTTTGGTCTCTAGAGTACGTAGAGACTCCCAAAATAAGAGAAAGGGCATTACCTTCTCCCGACAACAGATTCAGGGCCCGAAGGCAACAACACAGGTTTAGGAGATGCAAAATCTACAGGTGTTATAGCAGGAGAAATATTAGCACCCTTACCTTTGGTAGAACCACTCCTGGAGGAAGACCTCCTGATCCTATCGCGTTCCAATTTACGCCGATAGGAATCATACACCTTCCAATCATCATCGGTCAATCCATCACATTCATTGCACCGATCATCCACCAAACAAACATGCCCCCTACAACTCATACATACTGTGTGGGGGTCTACCGATGATTTCGGTAGCCTCACCTTACAATCACTCCTCACACACACTCTGAAACTCACTGCACTTGATCCAGACATCACGTTTACAGAAAAGCCAATCCAAAGTCAAAAAACGGTCCACTATCACGTATGCCATCCAACAATCCAAAATCAATACCAAAAGTCAATCAGATACTTAAATGCGAGTCAAATCAAAAAATCCTAGGCGGAGGTCTGTAAACAGTAGTTTACCAAACGGCGACAGAAAAAAATATGAATAGAAAATGGGAATGGTTCCTGATATCCGCCTCCAGCGGCGGGAATGGGTACTACCACCTGGCTTGCCCACTGTGTGTGCCGCGAGTTTGAAATTCGTCGGACTTCAGAAAATACAGCTATAATATATATATCTGTCAGGTAAGTGGCATGAACAAAATATTTTTCAAGGCAGTTTTGAAATCCAATATGGCAGCTACCGTGGGATGTACCGGTTTTGAACAGTGACGAAAATCATCTTTCTCAGCACTCATTTGAACAATGTTAGCGTATGTATGTAACGTTTATTGATTTACTCAAGATTGCAGTTGTAATCAGCACAATAAAACAACATTTTGTTGCCTATATTACTGAAAGTATGAAACTTCTTATTCCCGGGGTCATGGTTTGAAGACTTGAAATTTCATTCTTACCTTGTAATCGGTGGTTTTTATCCTTACTGCCATCACAACTGAAACTCCACAGTGCTTATTTGATTGTTATTATACACATTTTGGTCTCAGTTCACTCCACATTGCACTGTAAACCCGTTGCTGTTCCTGGTTCCTAAGCGCGCACGCCACAAACACAGTTACGAACAGCAGACAAAGAAACTGCAAAGTTTTATTCCCTAAATTGTTTACTTTACTTGTTATTTAGTTTAAATTTACTTTATTTAAAAATTTTAATTTAATTCATGTATATTATCCCTGTTTTACAACCAATTACCCCGAAAAATTACAGATATTTCTAAAGTAGATACAATCAAATGTTTTCTAACGTTTTCGTACATCTGTCTGCCGAAAACCATAGAGGAACGACTACGGATCAGTGCATAGAGGAACGACTACGGATAATTGAATTATATATATTTTTTTTTTTGCTTTTTTGTTTTTGCTAGCAATTTTCATAGATTTCAGTCTATCTTACTATTTTGAACTTCTTTAATAACCGTATGCCAGAAATAAATGTAACCTTTAATGTTTGCATGCTTTAATGTTTTGCATGCTAAGAATGGCAAAACTGTTTCCATGAATTCTAGTTGTCATAGTAATGCAATAATGATAAAATTGCTTTAATATTTATGCATATATACTTCCAATACGTCCCTATGCCTAATTTCACCAATTTCAACGTTTTTTGGTGTTGTAGGATTCTTATTACCCAGTTTGGAGGGTCCAACCATATACCGGAATGGCAACAGAGAGAGAGGTGAGGAGGAGGAGAGAAAGGAAGGCGAAGGAACAAAGAAGGAAAGGGGTGGCGGTGGAGGGGGGGGGGGGTGGGGGAGAGGGTAGGTGGAGCTTTATACGCGTGTTCGTATCCTTTTCTTTCTGCATAAAAGGAGTTTTTGTCTCTTGGTACAAGGACAAGTGTCGTTATTCTTTCAGTTTAGTGATTCACGATAACCCTTATAAATTACGGCACTGGGTGTAATGCACTATAGCAAAATCTCGTTCTGATACGAGTGTTTATTACAGAAATAGGTATTGCCCAAAACCGTGCTTGCACTGTCTCTGAAAAAACCCATAGTGGGTATGCTGCTTAGTTGTCAATCAAGTTTTTGGTAATCAAGTATTTTTTCAGAAGCTAGCCTATTGAATAAATTTGTATTTTTCTCAATCAAAACATATGCCCCTCAATGCTAACTTTCCACTTGTAACGACTTTCTGGTCATTGCAAATTCGGCCCCATAATTTCTTATGGTGCGAAAACAGAGGCGCATCGACCGAAATCGATTGCGTCACACTACGGCGATAATCCGGCAGTAAAACATCTTCATATATCCAAAAAGTAAATAATAAAGATATATATGCGCATTACGATTATACCAATTACATGAAGAGCTGATAAATCTACATGAATAACTGGTAAACTGTTCTGCAAGAAAGTTGAGTAAAGCAATTATTTACAATAGGTACGAAAGTCAAGATGTCGTGACGTCATAATACAGGACTTGAAAGAACGTTCTAATTCCAAAAAATAATTACTTAAATTTGAGTCAGAATCGAGTTACTTTTTCAATAACGAATATTTTCAAATTAATCATCATAAATATGTAAAATATTGATGTTTTACTATTTAAAAAATTATCGAAGTGCACGCTTCGTCGTCGTCTTCTACAAAATGACAATTTGTCGAAAATTGCATTTTTCCTAACTATACAAACCTGATGGTCCTTTGTAAACAAGTAGGAAGGTAACTAGCGGCAGCTGGGACGGTCGTAAGCTTGCGAACAAGGGGAGAACGGTAGTTAACTGCTTGTCCGATCGTGCGCGCGCCGCGCGCCCGAGAGGTGAAGAATCACTTTTGCTTTAGGCCCATGCAAAAAGTTGCAGAGTGAGGGGTGGCATGAGGTGGGACTATATGTAAAGGACCTCAGGTTTGTATAGTTAGGAAAAATGCAATTTTCGACAAATTGTCATTTGTTCCGATACGTAATACAAACCCTCGGTCCTTTAACAATAGGAAGACTCACTTCTTGGTGGGAGGAATCTGAGTCTTTTTGGTGAACAGACTGGTGTTCGTCCAACCCTGGAGTGCCTCCCTGGTCGTAAGAGCAAGGGAGGGATCCAAACCTCTGTCCGATTGATCGGGGTGTGCACCGCAAGGTATCTAATTGGTCAGCGACCGGGGTCTGGGCCAAGTACTAAGAAGAGGAGGCAAAGCGTATCTCTTCGTACCAGCAAGCAAGAACTTGTTCCTGTTTGCAAGAGACAATCATAAAATGATGGTTTGTCTCAATTTGGCATCCACTTCCTCCCCCTGTTGGAGGAAGTGGTGGATATTTACTCCTATCCCTACTGAAAGGGATAGGATGGTGCTCTATTGAGTAGCTCACCTGCATCTCGTCCTTACCCAGCAGGGTGACGACCGTGTCCCTCTACCCAAAGGTAGAGGGAAGAAAAAGATGGGAAGAGGAGCCAGTCACACTCTCATTCCTCATCCATTCTTACGGTCACACCAGGACTCGATGCTGTTCAGCCTGCGAGGGTCTGGGTTAACTACACAACGTGTGAGCAACCACCACGGTTCCCAAGGAAAAAGATCCAAGGAACTGTGGGCAATATCCTGAATGTAGAAGGAGGTGCATGCGGTCCGGTTGGACCAGGCGCCTGCCTCAGTTGACCTGCGCCACGGAGAAGTTCTTGCGGAAACCAAACGCGAGAGAATGATGAAGAGGCTGTCCACACTCATCCTGGGTGTCGAGTTTTCTTGCAGACAAGCTGCCGTCGCACCTTCCAGGACAGGACAAAGCAGCATAGCCTTCGTATCGGAGGCGGTGGTGACGTCCATTAGGGAGGGTATTGTGAAGGACTCGAACCAATCGTCAGTTACCGAAGGGTTCTGAGTCTTCGCTACGAAGATCGGTACGAAATCGAGCGTCACAAATCCCCATCCCTTTGTGCTTGACTTCTCAAGAGAAGTCATGCAGTTACCTAAGACGAAAAGAAGAATAGTCGTATGACCTATCCCTCTTCTCGACTTTGGTTATGTACAGTACACATACTGACAAGCTATTAAGACGAAGTAATGATTGCTCTGGAACAACCGAACTAAGTCCACAGCATAGTTCGTAACTGACTCGGGCGCTCTGACAGCTGCCGACTGACTGGTTCGGAATCAGTTGAGGCAAGTTGTCCAAGCATCGGGTAAGTCCACGTGACCTTCGCCTTTAAAGAGTTATGCTGAGAGACCAAACAAATAAAATATTTGTTAGTCACCGATGCCGGACGGCGCGGCGATGATTCTCTTAATGCATAAGCTCAAAAGGCGAAAGTCAATTGCCTTCAAAAGACCGAGGTCCCTGATGGCAAGAAAATCTCATAGACGTTGAATCTCAGCTTAAGGAGAAAACAACACTATGTGACGTTGAAGACGAAGGTAGGCAATGAATGCAACCTACGTCTTCCAGCTGAATCGAGAGAAGGAATCTCAAGATTCTAAACCTGTGCTTACAAATGACTGAAAACGCTAACCGCCATTTCATTGCTGTTCGTTGTGCAATGAAAGCGGGCGTTCGTTCTTCAGTAATGAAACACGGGGGAGAGCCGCTTGAAGAACTGCTTCTCATGGGCTGAACGTTTGGAAGTAGAGCTGGCAGGTGTGGGAGTAGGCGATGCTCTTTCAATACATCTGCTAATCCGGGGTGAACAATGAACAATTGTACACCTGCCGAATACAAGATATTTTGAGGACAAACTTTTTCAGATTCCGCAAAAATCATTCGCATTATCGGGATACGATGCAGCAAGAGACTATTACAGAATTCTGTTACCGTGCGGTAAACAGAAAGATGAGAGTCGAATAGATATCTCTGTTTAAAATTCTCGCAATACCGAAGACGATGAATACTAGCGTTTCTCAGCAGTAGATGGTCATTCATGTATGCGAGAATCCCCGTTAATCAGAGACTTAAGTCCGTGATTGTTGGGCAGAGATACGGTTGTTATTCAATCAAAGCAGGTGAGAAAGACATAACCGTCAATCTCAAAGCGGCAGCTGATACTGAAATGCTCGGGCAATTCAATACGCAGTAGCTGTCGCTGACTCGTCATCCTGAGTTGCCAAGTAATCCTTTCCACGAAGGAATGCGTTCGGCTAGAACCACCGAGCATAAAAAGATATGCTCGAGCAATTATATTTAAGCGAAACGAATTTCGGTAAATATAAAAGCTTAAATGGTGTTGTTGTGACAACACCATAAGTATATAAAATTGAAACTGGAAACTCCTGGGAGGTTCCGCATGGCAACCCCCCCGGGTTGCAGTTCAATTAGAATACTTTTCGTCTAAGTCGCAATCCGTAGAATAACCAGGATATCGCCTACCCTCGGACCATTCAACTGCTTAGCAGGAATCATGTCGCAGAGGTTAATATACGTAGTATATTTGTAGGATTCTGAACAACTATCTCCATCCTAAATTCTTTCCTTCAAGAAAACAAAATAAGGATTGGAGATCGACCACCTTCGTTCTCTATTAAAGAGAGTGAAGGAGAAGTCTTCCTCGAAGGAAAGCTTCAAGGTGAACAGAATACTAAGACGATAGTTCCAGCCAAACTGGATATTCCCGTCCGTTCTTCTCTATTCCAGGTTGGTCGCCTACTGTGAGATAGTCTTCTTTCAGCAGCGAGTCTTCTTCCTAATGCTAGAAATTCCAGGAATTCGAGCATAGGCGAGGTTCCCGATTATCGTGTAACATATCGGGGATTCTCGTCTCGCTCACTTTGGACCGTGGTCTCGCCTAAGTGTTTGGAGATCGTAAGAAAACTCTAACACTCTGAATTGGCGGCTAGAAACACTTCCGTAGAATTTCACGCAGTCTGCGAAACCCCCACGAATTCGTCAAACGATATCGGCTGGTGGTCCTCTCGATTCCCGTAGAAAAAAATCGAGAATGGGGCAGGATCCCTCCTCAACGACCGGGGCTTACGTCAGGTAGGACCCGAAGGTCCCCCCTGGTAGCGCAGTCCCCAACGTGGGATCCTACAGAGAAATCTCTGTAGGATCCTTCCCCTTTCCCTCGTAGCCGTAAGGAGAGAGGGAATGGGGGAGGAATTGGATACTCGCTCGCCTTCCAGTGGAACTAGCAGTTGGAGAAGAGTAGGAGCAGCCATCGCCTTGCGGCGATGGCCTCTCAGAGTCTGGGAAAACGTATCGTCAGGAGAAAACGTTTTCCCCGAGGAGGGTTACGAACTCTCACTGTAGGTAAGGGTCTGCCGCCCCTGTGAACGTCGTCTGGGTGGGGCTGATCGACACCTGACAGGAGAGAGCCGATACCGTCCTCCGACTCATTCCAGTCCTCGTCGAGGTCGAAACCTCTCAGGAGGACCGAAGGAGTATTTAAATACGGTGTCCGAAGACACGTAGAAACGCCGCTGTCGCAGTAGAGGAGGTGGAAGTAGCTTGATCGACCGGCCAGAAACTGAGAGAGCCTTCTTGTCCAGAGACGAGAGACTCTGGTTCAAGACAGAATCGGCAAGCTCCGATCGCGGCATACCCACCGTCGGTTTGGGTTCCCTCTCGGGCCCCAAAACGACTCGAGCAGAGACATGGGCTCTGCTGGTGGGAGCGGCGATCCTTCCCCCCGGTCGTTGTGCTGACGAATCAGTGCAATAACCTGGGTAAAGTTACTCTGAATCTCGGAAGTTACAGCGTCTTGAGGAGTAGGACCGTCCAGTCCCTCCAACAAGAGCAGCTCCCAGGACCCTCCTCCTTCAGAAGAAGGACCAGCACAGATCCCTGACGGTTGCCTCCAAATCACTTGCGCGTACGTCCTGGTTGGTCCTAGACCAACCTGGCACGTGCGGCGTCGTGACGGGAATCGTGAGCGGCGCATCTCTCACGATCCACTCCTCTATACCTCGCTCTTCCTGGCGTATGCCGAGGAAGTTGAAGGTATCGGAGAGACAGAACTGACGCTAACCAAGACCCCCCCGGCCACCTCCCTCCCCCCTGACGGTCGCCTTTTTTCCAATCACTTGCGCGTTACGTCCCTGGTTGGGTTTGCCTAAGACCATACGTGGCACGTGCGGCGTCGTGACGGGATCGTGAGCGGCGCACCTCTCACGATCACTCCTAGCTACCTCGCTCTTCCCGGTGTAGCCCGAGGAAGTTGAAGGTAGTGGAGAGACAGACCTGACGCTCCCCCCCCGCTCGCTGGCAGGACCAGCGTACGTGGGGGGCTGCAGCCGATCACCAACCCGCGGTGGGGATCGATCTGCAGGCCTGGCCGTGCCGCTCACCTGTGGCGAGCGGCTCGACTGAGCACGTCGACCCCGGTCCCGTGCGTCAGACGAGCTGCTGCTGGTCACCGTATCCGCCCGGTCCCTGTGGGAGCGGCGGTCAGGTGACCTGCAGAGCTCGCTTTCGCCGTGAGAGACGGTGAGCGTCCTCGCGGCACGTTCAAACCGCTGGTACAGCCGAGGCTGGTACCGTCGGTCGAGGGGACCTGGGGGACCTCTTCCCAGCCTCAACCCGTGGCCGGTCAGAGACCGTCACGTCCATCCGATGGTACCGGTCTGGTCGCTGCGAGAGCGGCCGCTGGCCTGGCGAGAGTCAACCTGAGGCGGCTCTCGACAGCTCTTCTGCTCCGTGCCTCGGTCATGACGCTGAGCGAACTCAGGCGTCTTAACTTTGGCTGCACGGTCACCCGAATGGAGATCGTACACTCGGAACTTCTCGCGGACGAGAAACCGAGCCGGTACCTGGCTTAGCAGCAGAGCTGCCAAGACCAGGCGAGGGTGTACCCGCGGTAGCCAGCACACCCTTGGTCCCCGTCTTCTTCTTCTTCTCAGAAGGGGAGACGGGCCCCGTTCCCGAAGGAACAGGAGGACCAGCAGAAGAACCCCCCCGTCACACCGGAATGTGACGAGCCCTTCGAAGTTCCCGAAGGAGTCTTCTTAGGGGGAATAACAAAACCCGGTTACCAGCTGGTCGCTGCGAGAGCGGCCGCTGGCCTGGCGAGAGTCACCTGAGCGGTTCTCGCCAGCCTTCTGCTCCGTGCCGTGGTCTTGGCGCCGAGCGAACTCTGGCGCCGAAACTTTGGCTGCACGGTCTCCCCGATGGAGAGCGTACACTCGGGATCTCCCGCGAACGAGAGACCGAGCCGGAACCTGGCGTAGCGGTCATCGCCGCTGAGCACCAGGCGAGGAAGTACCAGAGCTAACCGATACTCCTCTGGTCCCCGTCTATCTCTTCCTTACGGAAGGGGAGACGGGCCCCGCTCCCGAAGGAGCAGGAGGACCAGCAGAAGGACCCCCCGTCCCACCGAGGTGGGACGGGCCCTTAGAAGTTCCCGAAGGAGACTTCTTAGGGGGGGGAGGCAGCCTTCTTCTTCTTCGGCTTATGGGCCTTAGAAGTCGAAGGGGAAGAGGCAGCAACAGACGAAGACAAGATGACACCTTCCTCTTCTTCGTCAGCTCACGCAGGACAGTCGTCAGGTCCTCCATCCAGGCCGGAGTCGGGCCTATTGCCGAAGCAACACGGCCTGACTGCACCTGTCCGGAAGGACCTGGGACTGGGGAAGACACACCATGGGCAGGACCAGCATGGACAGGCGCAGGAACCAGGAGCGACAGGAACAGCAACCAGCTCAGGAGCGGCAGGAACAGCGGCAGCGGTAAACACAGAAGGACAGCCAAGCCAGTAGCGGGAACGGCATCAGCGACAGGTACGGCAGGGGCCCAGCCATCGCCTCGTAGAATCATCGGCAGCCAGCGTGGTACTGGCGGCCGGTCCAGGGGCGAGCTGCTGGAACAGCGGAAGTCTGGGGCAGGCAACACGAAGAAAACACAGGCGGCGGCGGCATACCCCTCCTCGGTACGGCGGCGACCGGCCCTAGAAGCGGCAGACGGCGTCACCGACACAGCATGGGGAGTGTAGACCAGCGGGGGGAAGCAGCATAAGCGGCCGTGAAGGTTGTAGTGGAGACCACTCCAAGGTCACCGCCCCAGACCTCGCTAGACTCTGCAGCAGATCGTGGATGCTAGGCACGCCCTGCAGCCGCAGTGGTCCATACCTGTCCAAGGTCGTCTCCCACGGCTGTAGCACCTGCGGTAGCACAGACAGATTAGTAAGAGGGGTTCCCTCACGCACGGGGGGGGAGACATGCCCCACCCCGAACGGAAGGAAGACCCCAAAAACAAAATACGAGGAAGCTGAGCGGGGGGGCAGGAAAGAAGACGAAGAATCGGATACCAAGGAGTCGCGGGAGAGCTTTCCGACGACTTCCTGGCAGACCTTCGCTTCCCCTACCCCCGCACAGCAGTGAAAAGTAATATGAAAATGAAACAGAATACTGCACTTGCGATTCACTTCATAGAACTTAAAGAGGGAAAAATCAATTCCCGGTAAGAGCGGAAACTTGATCCATAATAATATGATGCTATCATAAAATATATGAAAATGAACAATACTGCACTTGCTATTTTCACTTTCACAGCAATAAATCGTAAGGATTAATTCCCGGGTAAGAGCGGAAATTGATCCAAAATTAAATTTGATGCAATTAATAAATGAAAATGAAAAGAAAACTGCATTGCGAATCCACTTTCATTGCATTCTATTCATACAAAATAAGAGGCTCTTGCCGAGCGCAATCAAGCTCTCGGCAACGAACGCACAGGGCAAAAATATAATGAAAAAGAGTACTTACATCTTTCAATTACACACTTTCGCCCAAAATACATGACTCGGCGCGAGTGCGCCCGCCCTCGGCACCGAGACATAATTCAAGGGTTCAATACATGAAAAGAGCGGAAATCGCCGTCTCTACGGCGATAGCTCCATGTTGATTCATAATTAAGTAATGAAAATGAAAACAGTGTACTTACAGTTTCATTTTCAAGTCAAACCAAACCATTAGTAGAAAACACAATATAAACAAAGCATACGACGATGAAGCGGGCAGAGAGCGATGACGAACACGTCCTTCACACCCGCGGCCGAAAGCAAAAGTGATTCTTCACCTCTCGGGCGCGCGGGCGCGCGCACGATCGGACAAGCAGTTAACTACCGTTCTCCCCTTGTTCGAAGCTTACGACCGTCCCAGCTGCCGCTAGTTACCTTCCTATTGTTAAAGGACCGAGGGTTTGTATTACGTATCGGAACAAACAGTTGTTTACTCGGTGAGGAAAAGTTTTCCGTTTGTTGTGATAAAAGTGCCCCAGCGTCTGTGGGCACAAGTGGTGTGCGGATTTATCACAGGAAATGGTTAGTTTATTGACACAAGCGACTCCGTAAACATCAAGATGGCGTCAATCTTCTAAATACTTAGAGTTGTAAGTAAAAATGTTGAACGCGTTTTGGTGAGATTTGCAGTACGTTTGAGACCGTTTTCACTACCCTCTGTTTAAATCGTAAAAATTTGGCCTTAATTTCTAACTTGGAGAAAATATGACAATTTGTCGAAAATTGCATTTTTCCTAACTATACAAACCTGAGGTCCTTTAACAATAGGAAGGTAACTAGCGGCAGCTGGGACGGTCGTAAGCTTCGAACAAGGGGAGAACGGTAGTTAACTGCTTGTCCGATCGTGCGCGCGGCGGTGAAGAATCACTTTTGCTTTAGGCCCATGCAAAAAGTTGCAGAGTATGGGGTGGTGGATTGAGGTGGGACTATATGTAAAGGACCTCAGGTTGTATAGTTAGGAAAAATGCAATTTTCGACAAATTGTCATTTGTTCCGATACGTAATACAAACCCTCGGTCCTTTAACAATAGGAAGACTCACTTCTTGGTGGGTGGAATCTGAGTCTTTTTGGTGAACAGACTGGTGTTCGTCCAACCTTGGAATGCCTCCCTGGTCGTAAGAGCAAGGGAGGGATCCAAACCTCTGTCCGATTGATCGGGGTGTGCACCGCAGGATCAATGGTCAGACCTCTGAGCCAAGTACTAAGAGAGAGGCAAGCGTATCTCGTTGTACCAGCAAGCAAGAACTTGCTCCATTACAAGAGCCAACATAAAGTTATGGGTTTGTCTCAAGTAGGCATCCACTCCTTCCCCTTGTTGGTAGGGAGTGGAGGATATTTGCTTCTATCCCTAACTAAAGGGATAGATTGGGGCTCGGTCGAGTAGCTTACCTGCATCGAATTCCTTTCCAGCATGGTGACGACCGTGACCCTCTGCCCACAGGTAGAGAGAGAGAAAGATGGAGAAGAGAAGCCAGTCGCACTCTCATTCAACCATTCATTCCTACAGTCACACCAGGAATCGATGCTGTTCTGCCTGCTCGGGTGCTGGGTAAGCTTACACAACGTGTTGAGCAGCCACCACAGGTCCCAAGGAAAAAGTATCCAAGGACTTGTGGGCAATATCCCGAAGGTAGAAGGACGTGAAGGTAGTCTGGTTGGCCCAGACACCTGCCTTCAGGACCTGCGCCACGGAGAAGTTCTTACGGAAACGCCAAAGAGGGTCCAATACCTCTGACTTCGTGGGCTCTCGGTCGGAGCGTACGGATGTCGTCACTACCATCAGCCTCGTACGCTCTCCTGATCACCTCACGCAGCCAGAAAGAAAGCGTGTTCTTGGATACTTCTTTCTTGGTAACCCCAGTGCTAACGAAGAGGCGTCGACACTCAGGCCTGAGGTGTCGAGTTTTCTTCAGATAGCGCCGTAGCGCCCTCACAGGACAAAGCAGCATCTCATCCGTATCGTTGTCGGTGAAATCCATTAGGGAGGGGATCGTGAAAGACTCGAACCTGTCGTCAGGGATCGACGGATTCTGAGTCTTAGCTACGAAATTCGGGACGAAATCGACCGTCACAGATCCCCAGCCCCTGGAATGTTTAACATTGAAGGACAGACCATGAAGTTCCCCTACTCTCTTCGCCGATGCCAGGGCCAGCAAGAAGAGGGTCTTGAGGGTCAGATCCCTGTCTGACGACTCTCGGAGTGGCTCGAATGGTCTTCGAGTCAAACTCCTAAGGACGAGAGTCACATCCAACACTCAGGGGGCTGAGTTCCCTGGGTGGGCAAGACCTTTCGAAGCTCCTCATTAGCAAGGAGATCTCGAACGAGTTCGAGATGTCCAGTCCCTCAGTTTTAGGACGAGCGCCAGGGCGGCTCTATATCCTTTAAACTGTGGGTACTGAGAGGAGCTTCTCTCGGCGAAGAAACACGAGGAAATCCGCTACCTGCTGAAGAGTGGCTCTGAGAGGAGATAGACCCCGTCTACGACACCACCACAGAAGACGGCCCACTTCCCCTGGTACACAGCTGCAGAGGGACTGTCTGACGTGTCCAGCCATCTCTGTTGCTGCGCTGCGAGAAAAGCCTCTCGTTCGCAAGAGATGGTGGATAACAGCCAGCCGTGAAGTTGTAGGGACTGGACTGCTCGGTGGTACCGCTCTACGTGTGGCTGGGCTAGAAGGTTGTGCCAGTGGGGCATCTCTCTCGGTTCTTCCGCAAGAAGAGCCAGCAGGTCCGGATACCAAACGGCTTGAGGTCGTTTGGGAGCCACCAGGATCATCCTGAGATTGGGAGTGACCAGCGCTTGGCTGATCACTTTCCGAATCAGACAAAAGGGAGGAAAGGCGTAGACGAAGAGGTTGTCCCAGGGGTGTTGAAGAGCGTCCTCTGCAGCTGCCCATGGGTCCGGCACGGCTGAGCAAAAAACTTGAAGTTTTTTGTTGTGCCGGGTGGCGAACAGGTCTATGACCGGACGCCCCCACAGGTTGAAGAGCCTTTCCGCCACTTCTGGGTGTAGGGACCATCGGTCCCTATTACCTGATCCCGACGGCTGAGCTTGTCTGCTACTACATTCCTCTTGCCTGGAATGTAGCGTGCTGACAGCTCTATCGAGTGAGCCGTGGCCCACTCGTGCACCTGCACAGTCAACTGGTGTAGCGGGAGAGACACTAGGCCCCCCTGCTTGTTGACGTATGCCACTACTGTGGTGTTGTCGCACATCAACACCACCGAGTGTCCCATCAAGCGGTCTTGGAACTCTTGGAGAGCGTAAAACGCCGCCTTGAGTTCTAGGACATTGATGTGAAGGTGCTTGTCGTGATGGTCCCACACCTGCAGCCAGCAACTCCTCCAGGTGTGCGCCCCATCCCTCGGTCGATGCGTCTGAGAACAGCAGCATCTCCGGGGGGGGAGTGCGTAGAGGCACCCCTCTTAAGAGGTTCCTGTCGTCGAGCCACCAGGCTAGGTCCTGCCTCACCTTCTCCGTGATGGACACGGGGAAGTAAGGTGGATCCTTTACCTGTGACCAACTCTCCCTTAGTCTCCACTGGAGAGACTGCAGGTGAAGACGTCCGTGAGGAACTAACTTCTCGAGTGACGACAGGTGGCCGATCACGACTTGCCATTGCTGAGCTCCCTGTTCCTGCCGAGACAGGAACCGGCCGGCTGCCTCCCTGAATTTGCTGATCCTCAAGTCTGCGGGGCGGACTTGAGCTGCCTACCGTATCGATCAGCATACCCAGGTACTTATTCTCTGCTTGGGTTCGAGATCGGACTTCTCGTAGTTTATCACGATCCCCAGATCGCGACAAAACTTTAGAAGTCGATCCCTGTCCTGCAGCAACTGCGAGCGGGAGCTCGCCAGGACCAGCCAATCGTCGAGATACCTCAGAAGACGTATCCCGTGCGAATGGGCCCAAGCAGCACCAGCGTGAACACTCTCGTGAACACCTGTGGGGCGGTTGAGAGACCGAAGCAAAGTGCCCTGAATTGGTACACCGTCCCGTCGAAGATGAAGCGGAGGTACTTTCTGGAGGACTGATGGATGGGTATTTGAAAATACGCATCCTTCAGGTCCACTGAAAGCATGAAGTCGTTCTCCCTGATGGAGTCCAGCACGGAACGTGCCGTCTCCATCTTGAACCGAGTCTGGCGAACAAATCGGTTCAGGGGAGAGAGATCTATCACCGGGCGCCAGCCCCCCGATGCCTTTTCCACTAAGAAAAGGCGGCTGTAAAAGCCCGGTGACCGATCTACTACGACTTCTACAGCTCGTTTGGTCAGCATGGTCTTGATCTCCTGCGAGAGCGTCGTCCTTTGAGGATCCTAGAACATATGTCTGAAGATGGACCGGGTTGGAGGTGAGGGGTGGCCGAGATTCGAAGGGTAGTAGATATCCCTCCCGAAGGACGTCTACTATCCAGGTCTCGGCACCGTAGCGCTGCCAAGTTGCCCAATGGCTCGCTAGGCACCCCCCACTTCCGGCAGCTGGTGAGGGGGAACGCCGTCCCTAGCGTTTCCCACCTCGCTTCGACTTCTTCCCAGCACCTCCTCGGGGAAAGGAGGGCTGGTTACAGCCTCCTTTACCAGAAGTTGAAGCAGGAAGAGTCTTTCCTCGGGGCTTCGATGGAGCAGCCGTCTTAGCAGCCGAGGAAGCGCTAGCTAAACTCTTAGGCTTAGCTGCAGTTGTACGAGGTTGCCCAGAAACCTTCGTAACTGCCTGGTGAACCAGACGGTCACTGTCATCAGTGCGCCGTCTTTCCACCGCAGCGTCCACCATCTCTCCGGGAAAGAGAGCGGAGGAACTCTTCATTGGTCCGTTACGGAGTCCATTTAACGCCTCACGCCGGCCCCCTTGGCTACTCGTGTAAGGACAGCGTCCCTACGACGGAGAACCAAGTTGGCCCACAGGTTTGCTGTCTGATGGGCGAGGTAGGAGATGGCCCTACCTCCAGACTGGCACAGTCTCCTGAAGTCGGGGTCCGTCTTCGAGGGCAGCGCCCCCGGGAGTCGGCCTGCGACCTTGGATACTGTGAGGGACCACAGATCCAACCAAGAGACTGCCTGGAAAGCCGCCATAGCGGTAGCTTCCAGGCCCAGTGCCTCCTGCTGCGAGAACCACAAGTTCTCCGACAGGAGCTGCTGCAGGGACACACCTGGAGTTAGCCTAGCTAGCTCCGGGTTAACCTGTTTGGGCGGTATTGGATCCACTGATGGCACGTAGAACTTCCGCTGTCGCTGCAGAGGAGGAGGAAGTAGCTTGGAAGACCGTCCTGACTTAAGTGAGTCCTCTCGTCCTGAGACGAAATTCTCCACCTGGTCAAGGACTGAGTCTGCAAGCTCCGATCGCGGCAGTCCCACCGTCAATTTGGGTTCCCTCTTCGGGCCCCAAAATGACTCGAGCCGGGACGTGGGCTCAGATGGTGGTAGCGGCGATCCTTCCCCCAGGTCGTTGTGCTGACAAATCAGCGCAATAACCTGGGCAAAGTTCCTCTGGATCTCGGGAGTCACAGCGTCCTGAGGAGTAGGACCGTCCAGTCCCTCCAACAGGAGCAGCTCTCGAGACCCTCCTCCTTCAGAAGGAGGAACAGCAACAGACCCCTGACGGTCGCCTCCAGCCACTTGCGCGTACGAGCTGGCTGGTCCTAAGACCATGCCTGGTGCGTGCGGCATCGTGACGGGATCGTGAGCGGCGCACCTCTCACGATCACTCCTAGCTACCTCGCTCTTCCCGGTGTAGCCCGAGGAAGTTGAAGGTATAGGAGAGACAGACCTGACGCTCCCCCCCCGTCGCTGGCAGGACCAGCGTACGTGGGGGGCTGCAGCCGATCACCAACCCGCGGTGGGGATCGATCTGCAGGCCTGGCCGTGCCGCTCACCTGTGGCGAGCGGCTCGACTGAGCACGTTGACCCCGGTCCCGTGCGTCAGACGAGCTGCTGCTGGCCACCGTCTCCGTCCGGTCCCTGTGGGAGCGGCGGTCAGGTGATCTACAGAGCTCGCTTTCGCGGTGAGACCGGTGAGCGTCCTCACGGCACGTCAAACCGCTGGTACCAGCTGAAGCTGGTGCCGTTGGTCGAGGGGACCTCTTCCCAGCCTCAACCCGTGGCCGGTCAGAGACCGTCACGTCAACCCGAGGTACCGGCTGGTCGCTACGAGAGCGGCCGCTGGCCTGGCGAGAGTCACTTGCGCGACTCTCGACAGTCTTCTGCTCCGTGCCTCGGTCATGACGGTGAGCAAGCTCAGGCGTCTTGACTTTAGCTGCACGGTCGCCCGAAGGAGACCGTACACTCGGACCTTCTCGCGAACGAGAAGTCGAGCCGGTACCTGGCTTAGCAGCAGTGCTACCAAGACCAGGCGCGGATGTACCAGCAGTAGCCAGCACATCCTTGGTCCCCGTCGTCTTCTTCTTCTCAGAAGAGGAGAGGGCCCTGTTCCTGAGGGAACAGGAGGACCAGCAGAAGCACCCCCGTCACACCAGAGCGAGACGGGCCCTTCGAAGGTCCCGCAGGAGCCTTCTTAGGGGGGGAGGAGGCAGCCTTCTTCTTCTTCGGCTTGGAAGCCTTAGAAGTCGAAGGGGGAGAGGCGGCAACAGACGACGAAGAAGACGATGAAGACGACGACGACACCTTCCTCTTCTTCTTCCTCTTCTTCGTCAGCTCTCTCAGGACGGACGTCAGGTCTTCCATCCACGGAAAAGTCGGGCCAATTGCCGAAGCAACACGTCCCGACTGATCCTGTCCGGAAAGACCTGAGACCGGTGCAGCACCTCCATGACGAGACGCGACGTGGGCAGGGGCAGGCACGGCAGGGACATCAACAGCAGGACCAGCACCATCAGGACCAGCACCAGCAGGACCAGCAGCAGCAGGACCAGCAGCAGCAGGACCAGCACCAGCAGCAACATCAGCATGAGCGTCCCGCACCGCGCGCTTCGTAGGAGCGGCGCGAGCGGCTGGGCCAGCAACACTAGCTGCAGGTACGGCAGGTACGGCAGCATAGTCCGGCGTCACAGGCATCTCCAATTCAGCCAAACTCATCATTGGGACGGGCGGCAGATCCAGGGGCGAACTTTTGGGACAGCGAAAGTCGGGAGTCGGCAGCACATAGAATCCAGGTGGCGGCGGCACGCCCCTCTTAGGTACGGCAGCAATCGGCTTTTGGATTGATGCCGTGGGAGTCACCGACGCAATGTGTTGCGTGTAAACCACATGAGGAGGGGCGGCGTACGCTGGTGTGGACACTGTATTAGTCGTTGTTGTGACTACACCATGAGTTACAACTGCCGACCCCGCCAGACGTTGAATCAAGCCCTGGATACTGGGGGCGCCCTGCAGTCCCAACGACGCCCACACCTGTCCAAGGTCGTCACTCACAGAAGGCACACCTGAGGGAGGAACAGTCGGGTCAGTTAGAGGGGCACCCTCACGCCTGGGGGAGGACGAACCCCACCCAGAGCGGACGGAAGACCCCGAGTACAATTGAACATCCGGGTATCGGGCGCCCTCCTCCACACTCGACGGATCGAGTGAGGAGAAGGACTCCGAAACCCCCCCCGCAGGGGAAGGCGCAAATCGTGGGGGCTGAGCTGGAGGTAGGAAGGATGACGAGGTATCCGTCACCAAAGGAGTCGCTGGAGAGCTTTCCGACGACTCCTTGGTTGATCTACGCCTCTTCCTACCCTCGTACAGCACCCACTGCGCCTCGGACCAATTCACACAAACATTACATGGTTCGGCTCGGGAGCATTCTCGCCCCCGACACCGATAACAATTCATGTGGATCAATGTCAGGATAAGAGCGGAATCCGCCGCATTTACGCCCCTCCAGCCCGGGACACACTCTACGGGCAGCTGGTGGGCGCGGCGAAAGCTCTTCTTGATCCATAATTAAATTCACTTCACTCAATGAAAAATGAAAAAAGAGTACTTACAATTTCATTCAAGACCACAAACAAACCAGTCAGAAGAAATTGTAAACATCCAAAGCACACGACGAAATAGCGGGCAGAGCGATGACGAGCACGTCCTGTCACACCACGGCCGAAAGCAAAAGTGATTCTTCACCGCCCGGGTGCGCGGCGCTGCGCACGATCGGACAAGCAGTTAACTACCGTTCTCCCCCTTGTTCGAAGCTTACGACCGTCCCAGCTGCCGCTAGTTACCTTCCTATTGTTAAAGGACCGAGGGTTTGTATTACGTATCGGAACAAACTTACTTTGAAAGGAGAGTAGAGGTCTTTAGCTCCGTTTCTCACCAACAACAAGTCGCGACTGATGCCCATCTCCGATGTCAGGACGCGTTATAATGTACTTTTTTTGGGATTGTACACGCTGATCGAACATGGTCCACTCTGGACCCTACAGTTATTTACCCTATTGAGTGAATAAGGGTGATGTGCCTGAGTAAGATGGATTCAAGGCAGTTGTTTACCCTACTTTGAGAGGTCTCGATCTGTTGTTTCCAAGCTGGTTGGGTTATGACTGGCGTCTAATTCAGGATACTACTAGCTACCTAAATGTGCTGACTGACGTCTGATTCAGGATACTTTAGAAGTTATTTCTTGGGAAAGTGACCACGCAACGGTACAGTGTTCGCCTGTAAGCACAGCGGTGTTTTACCTTCATGCCTACTGTGCACAGCATGGGGTGCACTGACAACACTTTCCCGCTGCGGAAGTAGGCTACCTACCACGCAATGACTACTACATTAGTCTTTCAAGAATAAGCAAAGCCTGGTTGACAACATTTAGAGACACTAGCTTTGGCAATGGTAGACTAGGCTAGGTTGGTATGATCAACTTTGTGGGCATCTAGCCTAGGTACCTCCTAACTATAGCTTTATTGAGGATTAAATTAAAAATGAAAAGGCAACTTCACATTACCCCAGAATCCTGAAGTCCCTACATGTGACGGTGTCGCCATCACTGAAAAATGAGGAGATTCTTTTCACTTGAAATGGACCAACTCAAATAAAAATTAGTAAAACGTGGTTCGCCACATTTGAAAGACGATCTGCATGTTGACACTGGAGAGTAGACTGGCCTGGGGTCTTCTTCTTCTTCTTTCAAATTGTGGTTGTTGAATTGTGGGTATCTGCTCCAGGGAAAATGTTAATTTTCATTTACACAGACAAATTTATTTTAGCCTGTGAGCTCAGTTATAATGAACGTCACAGCATTACCTTCAGTTTTCCATTAATTTGAAGTATGTGCTGCACCTACTACAACTACCCGTGAATCTTAAAATAAGACCATGTTTCTTGGTATTAAACAAGAATATAGCGACTAGGACCATTTCGAAGTTTTGCTTTCCTCTTTTACCTAACACAAGTCAGAAGCAATTTAAACTGTAAATGTAGATCTGGGTTGGTTCCTAGTTCCTAAGCGCTCTCTCCACAAACACAGTTGCGGGCACGGTACACAACTTGTTACTTGATGGCTTATCCAGGTCCCGCATCACTTCCATAGCGCTCGCAGGACCCCATGATCAAATTAACAGTTTATTCATCTGATGTATTAAATCACACTGCAAATTCTACATACAATGCTTGATTTTCCATATCATGGTATCGAATAAACAAAAAGTTTTCAAGTTTCTTTTTGAAAGACTTCAAATCCTCAATCTGCTCCAGCTCAAGAGGAAGCTTGTTGTATAATCTAGGAGCTGCATATTTAAAGGCTCTGGAGCCACAGTCTGAGGGAAAACGCGGCTCTACCGACTTGAAACCATCTGTAACTAGTCTTGTACCAGGTCGATTTATTGGTTGTATAAACTGTAGTGGGTCCCTCAAATACCGAGGAGAGCCGGTCTTAACAACTTATGGGTCAAAACACAACTTGAATGTTATTCTGGCCTTCACGGGAGCCAGTGAAATTCAATTAAGACATGGTTAATACTGTCCCGTGGCACAACACCTTTTATTAGTCTAGCAGCTGTATTCATAATTTTCTACAGCTTCTTGAGCTGTACGTTGGGTCACAAATAGTCACAAAGTTACAGTAATCCAGGCCCGCACCCAGATTTTTTTTTTTATGGATGCGGGGGTCGTTTTTCCCAAAACTGGACCTTTTCTTCTATATATGTCATTGCATATATAGGTATATAGGAGATGAAACACTTGAAAACGTTATTTTAGTTATATTAAGAAGAAAAACTGGGAATGCAGTCAATGCCCTTCTACCCGATTAGTTGTTATTCAAAGTACTGAGTTTGGTTAACAGAATTTTACTTATAATGTTGAAAGTTTGCGCTGAAATTTAAAAATATTTATTCAGTTTTATTGATTGATTCATTTAATAGGTTAACAATAAAAAATAACATGTATATTACTTTATTTGTTGTTATATTGTGGTGCGTTTTTTGTTATGTTCGCTTACCTGCTTCTTGCTTCTTGATGATTCGTTCTGCAGTCTGGTTTTATGTTTAACTTTATGCTTCTTCCTAATGTTAGTTCTGGATTAGTAATCTTAAGCGGCTTAATCTCTCAGGAGAAGTTTGAATGAGACGAACGGCAGAGTTTCTTTCTTTACTGTGCAAAGAATTAGAGTTACAACTACAAAGCTTATAAATCTCTTTTTGGACTCTGGCAATATTTCTACTTCTTTTCTGAACTACGGCTACCGGTCCTCTCTGGCTTCTTCTGTCGTTCTGAAATTCAGCCACCCTTGGTTCGAATTTGGCACCACCTCCTTAGGCGGTGTAGGATCTGGTTCTCCGCCAAACTGGATTCTTGATTCGTGGAGCAGTCTTTCCTTATCTTGTCCCCATCCCCTTTTAGGTGGGGTTAACATGTTAATTCCTCCTTTTCCAGGCGGAGTCAATAATTTAACATGTTAATACCTCCTCCTGGAGGTGGAGCTGCGTTCTCGATAGAAGCTGAGTAAGTTTGGTGCGAGGTCACAGGTCAAAGATTTTATGACGGTCTTAAGATTTTAATTGCGATGGTGTTATGGTTCAGCTTCCTGTGACTAAGGTTTTGTTGATATAATTCAGGCTCCCACATCAAAGCTTAATTCTCTCTCTCTCTCTCTCTCTCTCTCTCTCTCTCTCTCTCTCTCTCTCTCTCTCTCTCTCTCTCTCTTTCTTGTTATTTTCACTGTACATACTCTGATTATTCTCTCTCCTTCTCTTTCTCATTATTTTCACTGTACTTTGATTATTCTCTCTCTCTCTCTGTTTTTACACTACCCTATCTACTATTATTTCTTATAGCTATCAATACAATATACTTTGACTTAACAAAAGACAATAATCAATAAATATTCTAAAGAGTATGTAATATGTACTATGTGATGCAATAAAAAAATAAATAAACAAAATTTAGAAATAAAAAGGAGAAACTGCAATTACTATGTATAGGTAATTATATATGAAAATTTTCAGATGCACACTGTTGTGAAATAAACAAACCTGCCTGAAGGGCTAAGAACCAACCCTTACGTGAGAACAACAGGAATAATAGGCCACGACATTTTCACAATTTTTTTTTACAAAAATAAAAATTTATGAATTAAAAATATGACAAATAGTGACTCATGAACAATGGGGACGTATTACCCCTTAACTAGTACAAAAACCCACTGAGTGGTCATGCGACCACTTAAATGTATGATAAATCACTTAAAACAGACAGAAAGTTATCAAATCAATGGGGAACACACTACCGAAGGTTCACTGAACTATGATGATTACGATTTAAGTTCACAAGCCCAACGATGGCTAAAATAAAGAACAATTACTTACCTCTAGATTTCATGGTCACATGGTGTCGTGAGGACTGAGTCAAACAAGGAGTGAGATCGAATTAATTTTATTCCTTGTTGTTGTTGTTTGAGATTAAGCTGGCTTTGTGCCAGCACGGGCTCTTGCTCCTAGAGCAGCCCGTAGGAATTTTCTTCCTCAGAGAGGATGTATACATAAGGCAGAGTGTGGACGGCGACGTAGTGTACGTCACGCACGCACGAACAAACATAAACAAAATGGGCAGAGCCCCCCACTGTGAATGTGTTTCTTCACAGCCGAAAATACACCTATAGTTTGACATAGAGGAAACGGATTTACGCGATATATACATTGATGAAAAGGGTGTGAATCGCTCTACAATTTAGTACCTGGAAGAGAAGGAGCATACATTCGGGAAAAAAGATATATACAAAAGTAGGGCGAAGGTCATCGGAATCTTGCGGGGAGCTGGATGAGCCCGCGGGTCCATGATTCCCTTGGTCGAGGGCCGTCTTCTGGGTCCTCATTGTCTGGAGGGTTGGGAAGCAGGATGCCGCCCCTGGTAATTGACCTGGGGGGTTCGACTGCTTTCCATGGGCGACCCCCAGCGACGTCTAGGGGCGCTGCAGGGATCCAGCGGTGATGTGTTCCGAGCTGGGATTCTGCGAGAGCCTTCCGTGGGGTCGTCTTCGTCGGGGACAATGGCGGGCTTGAGGTGGTCTATCAAGACCCAGCCCTTGTGGCCGCCGATCGAAACAAAGAATGCCTTCTCCTCCCGGCGGATGACTTGGTGTGGGACCCGGTAGGGCCTCATCAAGGGCGGGCAGGCGGCGTCATTCCTGATGAAGATGAACCTACAGGAGTCCAAGGGCACTTGGGCAGAACTGCTTCTTCCTGTCGGAATATGTTTCTCGGCAGGGGACGAATTTCTGGGTGGCTGCTCAGAGTCTTGGCAGGGGAATGTCAGGGTCGTAGCTGTCGGCGGGGAAGAATTCGCCTGGCAGTGTCAGGGTCTCTCCATATACCTTTTCTGCCAGGGAAGGGTCGCAGTTGGCTCTTGGGGCAGTGCTGACACCTGCTTCGCCAACAGGGGAGTTCGAACTCCTAACTGGCCGGAAAACGACGACGTTTGGCAGCAGCACATTATCAAGAGATGTATAAGTTGATATCACCTCTGCTGTACATATGATTGTTGAGCTGAGGTTTTTGTACTTAGAACTGACATTAACCCGCCTTCGCCTTGATCCTTGATTAGTAAATTTGCACCACGTAGCTACTTATGATTTCGTCTCACTACTCTCATAGGTGAAAAAAAAAAAAAAAAGTCGCTGAACGTACGTCGTCGTTTCCCGATCAGTCGGGAGTTCAAGCCTCCCTGGTGAAGAAGCGCCTATCATCAATTATAATTTCCCTTTTGCTTCAAGGAATTCCGGAGGTAGAGTTAATTTTTTGTCTCAGAAAATTATTTTTAACTTTTAGTGCATTTTAATATATATATATATATATATATATATATATATATATATATATATATATATATATATATATATATATATATATATATATATATATATATATATATATATATATCTATATATATATATATATATATATATATATATATATATATATATATATATATATACAGGTGGTCCCCGGGTTACGACGGGGGTTCCGTAAGCCGAAAATCGTCGTAAGCCGGATCATCGTCAAAAATCCTAATAAACCTTATTTTTAATGCTTTGGGTGCATTGAAAACTATGTAAACTGCATTCTTATGGCATTTTTCAACAAAAAAAACATCAAATATTGATTATTTTGCATTTTTGGTGTCATATTTCATCTCCCAGATGAGCGTTGTAGGCTTCGTAACCCTGGAACATGCGTTGTAACCCTGGAAATAACGTCTATTGACAAGCGTCATAACCTCGGAACGTCGTAAGCCGACATCGTCATAACCCAACACCGTCATAACCCGGGGACTGCCTGTAGTATATATACGTATATATATATTTATATTATATCTATATATATATATATATATATTAATCTACTATATATATATATAAACGCTTTTATTAAAATGCACTAAACTGTATGTTAAGCATAGTACTCTCTTCCTTGAATTTGCAATTTTTCTCAATCATTATACATAGCTAGACGATGAGCTAACATTACAGGTCTTGAGTCACTATGGTATTCCTGCATATAAAGCCAGTTAAATTTTCCTGTGAACAAGCAAAGGTAAAGTTATGTTGTTGGAGTCTTGTCAAGTGAAATTGCAGTAAACAGTGGATTGCTACAAGGGAATGTTATTTTACCCTTGCTGCTTGCCTTTATCATAGTTTTTATAATGGAAAAAATGCCTTTGTTGGTAGGCAAAACATACCTTGGTAGGCGAATTACCATGTATACGACGATTTGACGGCACAAGCAGAATGGTCCTTTTATGACATTTTTTATTTAATCATGCCTCGCTTCATCCTCCATGGAATGATGATATGTTTGTTGTGATAACGTAAATTATATGTAAGAGTAGAAAATGCGTCCTTTTTAAAGAACTAAAATTGCTTGAAATTCAGTAGTGCCTGCAGCCACCGCTCGCCCTCTTTCTTCTAACAGACCTACTCCAAATCAAAACTCTTACAGGCAGAGTAGTAGTGGGGCAGATAACAGAAAAATCGTGCAAATGATGATACAAGCATCAAATCTGGCACAAGTGTCCTCCAAGATATACTAATCAAATATGCCTGATTGGCTGGTTGAAAATTCAAGATGGCGGCCATTTTCAAGATGGCCGCCAAAATAACCACCCGAAGTAGATGTTTTGTTTAGAAATATTTGTAGTTGTCTGATTTGCATGATCTAAGTGTAGATTCCTATGTTTTGATGCCTGCTGAACTATATTTTCCTGTTTAAAAAGCACTCTGAGACATATTTCTCAAGATGACCACCAAGATGTTTGTCTTTCTTTACATAAGTTTTATCCCGGCTGATACATTTTCAAAGTTATAAATACTGTGCTGCTGTTTCTCGATCTTTTACTGTTCACATATGCAGCTGCAGCGTGATGTGCAGGGAAGCTCTGCCTGAGAGCACTTGCATCTTCCTTTGCAAACCTTCTTACAGGAGCACTTTGTCAATTCTCGACAGCTTGCTGCAATCGGTGGTAGTGTTGTGACTTGTCCAATGTATCTGCCATTCTTCTCCTTTCTGTGTCCACCCCCATTCACCTGAACTGCTCATGTGTGGATTGCAGTGGGTTGCCTGGCCCAAGATGATCCCAGCCTGGTAGGATGCACGCTTTGCATGTTCTCTGAGGGCTGCCTGTGTTGGTGGAATTGAGTTGCACAGCTAGTGGACGACTAACTTCAGGTCCAGCAACCATCCACCTATGAAGTACTGACGGGTTTTCTGTTAACCCAATTGCTCCTCCGTCACCTTTGATCACTGCATTATTGTGCTCGTGCACTTGATTAAATGCCATACCAGAGAATTCTCTTCTTGACTTGTGGATGGTGAGGTTACCATTGTGAAACTCCTTGGCCACGTCTGGATGTTGTTGTTCGAGTGACATCATATCTTGGAGGTGAATAGTAATGCACTGGGCATAGCTAACATTACTATTTGCAAAGAAGTAAGGCACCAGTTCTGAAAGTGCTTCACAGTACAAGTTGAAGTCTCTGTCTCTGAATGAGAGGATGAGGGTGAATATCGTGAGTTCCATGTCCAGCACCAGACTCCAGAATTGGAACTGTAGACTCTCTTTCTTCCGTTTTTCACACCAATCCTCAAAGGTTATTTCTGATGTGCTAGACTCTTCAGAGCAGAAATCATGATATGCCTTCTTCATCAGTTTGTACAAGCTGCCTGCTGTAATCTGGTGTGCTTGTCTTGTCTTTGCAACACCGGATGCAGACAGGTAAGACTCTGATGTACCAGATGAGGCCACCTCTGCTTCCACAATGGCACTGGTCGACCCACTATCTCGTAGTAATGTTCCTATCGATCTCAGTGAAGCCATTTCTATATGAAGGCCTCTGAACATGACAACGAACTTGTCCTCTCCATATTCTTGCCACTTCCACTGTATTTGTTTTGCCAGAGCATACAACGGTTGGTCAGCAACAATTACAAGGGTCTGCTGTGGGTTCAAAAAAGCCACTGTATCACGGACCTCCTCCATAGCATGCTTGATAGTTGCAACAGAGTGTGCCTAGTCTCGTCACATAGGCATCATTGCTGATATGCTCACTTTAAATGGATGGCTCCTTTTCTGTGTTGCATGATATGCTGACCATGTGACGCTGACTGCATCAACCACATTCTCAGTGAGGAAGACTTCCTCCAACCAAGAATATTTTTCTTTCAAATGTGACTTGATCAACTCTGGTGCTGATAAGGATTGGCTTGCAACTGGAGGAGGATTGGGGTTTTTGGTGATATATGCTGGTCGAATATTGGTGTATGCTTCTGGAAGCTCTGGGACTTTTTTAACCATCATTTTTTACTCTATATTTAGTTTGAGTGGCTCATGTTCATCACCAGGATTTCCTGTGCTTGGATGCTGGAAATGGACACATTTGTTCCGCGTAAAGATGTTTCAGCTGTGGTCGCAGTCGGATTATGATCTATGTTGTCTACTGCTCCAGTTTTGTGAACAAATTCTTTCTCAAGACTGGGGGACAGATTACTCCATCTTCCACATACTGTGCAACAACTGCTTCTCCTAACTGTGCTGAGATTTGTAGGACTTGGTCATATGATATGCTGACCCCATTCTCATGGAACATTTCAATTATTTGTTTCTTCCTCATCTTGGCAAACACATACAGGCACATGTAGACTGCAAAATGTGGCTCCCGGTCCTTGGAATGACTGTGGACATCCGTTCCTTCCTTGTATTTGGCGAAGCAGTTGTACTGTAGAAGTTGTGATGTAACAAAGTCTGATTTTGATGCTCCATGATGGAGTTGGGACTTGATGTCTGCACCATGTTTGATCATGCATACAAACTGAAGCAGTGATGGTGGCACAGCCTGTTCTAAGTCTTTGTCATGAAAATAGCTGCTGAAATTTGACTTCTGATGGAGCATGTCTTGTCTTATTATCCCAGCGGCTTTTGCTAGATGGATCGCTTCACCATAACGGGATGCTTCTGATATGATTGAACTTACATCAGTTTCAACAGCCAACAGAACTTCTCGTCCTTGGCGATTAGCTTGCAGCTGTGGAATGTGCAAAAGCAGCTGATCCTTGAGTGGAGTAGGATGAACATCAGGCGAGTCAACACCAAGCTGTTCCAGCCTCTGCTTGTAAAGCTTGGTCAAATCAGCAAGCTTGAAAATCGGTGGCCTCTCACTGGCATTTTTCATCTCGCAGATGTAGGTGACTAGTTCAGAGAAAGCAATTGGATAATTGTATCCTTCCAGTGTTCCTGTGCTTTTTCTTGCTACCGCACCTTTAGATATACCCATTCTCGGTTATACAATGCCACTTTCTGGGCTACGACATCTCCTGCACTTAGTTTGCAGAGAAGTTTTGTATCACTGAGTGTTTTGGCACATTCATTTATTCTCCTCTTCACTTGCATTGTCATTGCTTCTCTAAGCTCCCCTCCTTCAGTTTTGCAAAAGAAACATTCTTTTGTTTTAGTTTCTTGGAGCTTTCGTGGAATCTTACTTCTACTGCCCTCATCACTAGTACCTACATGACTTGCTCTCTTTTTCAGCTCGGTGTAACTTTTGTGATGTTGAACAGAAGCCTGCAACTCTCATGAGATTGTGCCTTATTTTTTCTCAACGTTTCCTCTATCCCAGAACCTTCGTCAAGTCTTGCAGGGTCAAGCCTGATTGGCAGTGCATTGAGTGAGTGAAACAGGAATATTCTTTGCCAGGTTCGTATATCCATCATCCCCTCTTCTGGCAGGATTGGCCTGGAGAGATTTTAGATCTTTCTTAACCTCCTGACATAGGCAATACTTGGTCCAGTCTGTTTTCCATGATTGTCCAGTAGAGTTCGCATCCATGATTACAATGACGTTCAGGGTCGAGGGTTTATCCTTTTACCACCCTGTACATGTAATAGTATAATAGGCGCCTTCCTGTATGGGATACAACTAGGTTCTTGCACTGTGCCATACACCTAGTCCAATCGTTCATCCAGTGTCATAAGTCCTGTGCGATCTGTACGCCATCCAGATAACTAAAACCCTGTTATCCTTGGTTCGAGCTCTCCTGCGCTGGCACATCCTGTCCATTCAGGTCCGGCTGCCTAACTGATTTGGGGTTGATTAGGCAGCATTTGGGTTATTTGTTCAAAGCAGTGATGTCACCAATGTGCCTTTGTAGTACCCGACAATCACTCCTTTAATACAGTGCCTTAACCATGTTATAAAGTAGAAAATGTACATCAGCAGGCTTAAAATCATAGGAATCCACACTTAGATCATGCAATTCGGATAACTACAAATATTTCTAAGCAAAACATCAATTTCGGGTGGTTATTTTGGGAAAAGGCCGCCATTTTGGATTTTCAATTAGCCAATCGTGCAGATTTGATTATTATCCCTGGGAGAACATTTGTGTCAAATTTGATGCTTGTCTCATCATTTGCACGATTCTTTTAAAAAATTACTCTTATATACCCCACTATAGGGGCTGCACACGTGTGAGAAGACTAAAGTGAGGGGAAGTTGCGAGCGATGCCATGCGACCATGAAATCTTTAAGTAATCGTTCGTTATTTTAGCCATCGTTGGGCTTGTGTTCTAGAATCGTGATAATTATTGTCTAGTGAACTTTTGGGATAGTGTCCCTCGTTGATTTGCCAAATTCTCACTACATTTTGAGTGATTTTTCATATTTTTAAGTGGTCGCGTGACCACGCTGCGTTTTTTGGCATAAGTTTAGCGGTAATACGTCCCAGTTATTCATGTGTCACTGTTTTGTCATATTTTTAATTCATAAAGTTTTATTTTTGTAATAAAATGATAAAAAATCGCGTTGACCATTAGTCCTGTTACCCTCGTGCAAGGGTTGGAACTTAACCCTTCATTCAGGCAGGTTTGTCTGCCTCACACCTTCGAGGCCTTACCGGTGTTCAAATCGTGGATTTATTCATGACAATATGGAACACATAAAACGAAACATTTTACAAAGTATGAGCGGCAGAATGGGGCAGGCGATCCCCTTCAAAAAACATATCTAAAATTAAAGCAGTTGAAGTTGACCAAATAATAACAAACAAAGGTGTTATTATTATATTCCTAGCAGAAAGCCGAGAGAAGGTTGAAAACGCCAAGTTCATTGACGAAAATACTTTCCAGCAAATCAACAATCCAAAGAAAAAGATAAAAAGTGAGAAAGCAAAACTGAGGTAAACAGAAAAATCTAGAATTTAAATATCAAAATTATCTTAATACATTTCTCAGCTTAAAATACGAAGGCAGTCAAGAGAGAGAGAGAGAGAGAGAAACCTCACGCTAAAAACAGGAATAGGAAAAACTGATAGAAACTGAAGGAGGGTGAAGCACCCATGCTGGAGAATAATGATGAAACAATGAGCTTAATGAGGGAACTGAAGAGCAAATATGCAACGCCCTAGATGAAGAATGTAAGGAAAGATTGCATACCCTGTATGTGCTACATGGCATAAAAAGTAAAAAGCACAAAATTAATGGAGTAGGAAATGTACAACTATAAGGAAAACAACCGTAAACACAGAAAAAGAACAAAAGCAACGAAAATCAGCAATAGGAAGCAGAAGAAAAGGAAATGGACAAAGAAGGAGAGGGATAAGAACACCGGAACACTGGAATTGGTTACACCTGAGCTCAGGCGAAAGTACAAACTACTATTTGCATTTTATTGTGATAGGCCGACGTTTCACAACTGCTCTTAGTTGCATTTGAATTCAAGGCTGCAAACAGCGAACGCAGTGATCATCAAAATAACAAAATTAGAATTACAATAATAAAACGTTCAGAATATAATGACTAAAGACTTCACTGAGAGAATATGCAGAAGACTGGTGACAAACTAACCAGAAAATAGCTAAAAACAAACTACTCGTATTGAGTATTACTAAATACAAATGAAAAAAATAAATAAGTAAATATATAAAATTCCGAACAGCTTGACCATTTCAGACAAAACTTGGCCATCACTTGACCTAGCTTGCATAATAGGACAGGTTTCAAACCCGTATATACAGACAAACACAAACATCTATCCCATTTATTCAGGATACTGCCCCTTTTATCCACGCATCAAGTCATTCAAGTAGCTGCTGGTTCAACCAGGCGTGCAGGATGTATGTTGACACTTATTTTTTCTATAAGTTCGAATGTAATTCGTTCGTTTGTTCTTCGTTTTTACCTTCGGAGCTCATTATAACGATTACTCCGTGATGTCATGATGAGTTTCGTTATAAAGTCGGTTTAAATGAGGTTTGGAATAATGTTTTTCCCTTCGGAATTCTTCATGGCAACGACTTCGCAACGTCACGTTGTCTTATTTCATTATGAAGTCGGTTTAAACGAGGTTTGGAATAATAATAATTTGCATCACATTCTATATATATATATATATATATATATATATATATATATATATATATATAGTATATATATATATATATATATATATACATATATATATATATATATATCATACATATATATATATATATATGTATATATATATATATATATATATATATATATATATATATATATATATATATATATATATTATCTATTATATATATATATATAATATATAATATATAGGTATATATATATAGGTTTCTTGAACTGGTAATGGCCTTTACTACTAATTTTTATGCATTTAATAGCTTATACATCTATTATCAAGAATAACAGCTAATAACCTAAGGAATACACAGTAAAGCATAGTGTGGTCAACAAATGACTATTTTGAATAAAACAGGGCTTGTTAATTAACATTTAATTTGATAATAATATTAAGACGATATATATTTCTTTATTATTTATTGCTAAGTACATATGTATACACACACACACATATAGTATATATAGCTACATAAACCAGTAAAAAATATTGTAAATATTTTCGGCACAGATATTCTGCTGCTCTCTGTGTAAGCGCTATGTGTAACTCCCCATCCAGCCACCAGGTGTACTGTACTGCGAGCCTGCGACGCTAAAATTAATATGGCGTCCTATTGAAAACTCGCTAAGTGACAATGCTCTGCTTCAAGCAATGAGACTCACATTCAAGACTGTGGAAAGCCATGGTACAAAGGCTATGGCACAGCCTCTTACTTTGCTTACTTTAGTTTTAAACTCACCAACCAGCACGCAAGCATTCAGTATGACGCCAGAGATGACCTATCGGCCAATAATTGCAGCCCCGTTACTACAGTCGTTTAACAAACTTAACTGAAAGTTGGAATGTTCCACAACTACCACAAAATAAGGACAAGTAAACGAAGCTTTCTTGGCTGGTTGGTTTAGAATGACCCAGCCTGGTGGCTGGCAGCCACAAGCAAGTACAGAAAAGAAAAGAACCTCTCGTTTGCCCCTTGGAGCGAAGCCCAACAATCGTGAATCATCTCGCCCGAAACCTGAAAAGAGATGTCATGTTGTGATTCACAATCTGCGCTCATCGGTGAACCCCTCATCTCCCACGAACTCCCATGCATAATTGCGTACAGGATTACCTGCCTATTTCAACACCTCGATGTTCTTAAAGGCGAGAATTTCGGAGCTAATATAATAGTCTCAAGTTAACCTAAACCTAACCCAGGACCAACAGCCCCCAGGGAAACTTACTGACGCCCCAAGCTGGGTCACTTCCACTACAAGTGCCAGCCCAGCCAACCTTCCACGGCGAGTCACTGTCCACTCCCACTGTGTAAGCCCCTATCCACCCAAATGATCAGCTCTTCCATCTCCCATCTGCGTGAGTTGCCTCAAGCGGATCATTACTGTCCTAAACATGTTATCCAAAAACTTCAAAGGCATCATTGCATTGCAAGAAACGCTCCTCTGGCCACATGACCTTGTCATCCGCGATTCAATTTACATGAAACTTCAAAACTTTCTCGACCTCATCGATGCAAGTTACAGATCAAATCGTAGCCGGTCGCCCAAAAGGGTGCCTTTCTTTCCGGTGGCACAAATCGTTAGATAATATGATAAATGCGATGACCTACAGGAGTGATAGATTGCTGGGGCTTCAAGTGACAGTAGGTAGCCTAATAATTAATGATTATATGCCCTGGGAACATAACAATAATTTTGATCAATACTGCATGATCCCAGGTGAGTTACACAGTATTATTTACGAGTCTCCTGCTGATCTTATTTGTACAATCGAGGACCTTAATACTCATCCTACAAAACAATTTTATAACAAACTTGCTTCTGTCAAATTCATCTCCAAAGTAGCGATGTAATGCTCCTCCCTCCCTCCTATTCCTATGTGCAAAATAGAACGGATACAATTACAACCTCCTGGCTCGACCACTGCATCACGTCTCCACAACTTCATGGTTGTTGAGATCTGCAACATTTGCTACGATCTTGAAACGGGCTGCAATCACATTCTTTTGCAGGTGTCATTCAGTACCCCATCCATCCCTACCGTGAACCTCCTAACTGACCGCATGTAAAAAATCACCACCACAGGAGAGATCTCAAAGAATTCTATTCGAACATAATTTGCACTATGCTTGCTTCGGGCAGGGCTACCTTTAGATTTCGTCTCGTAATATACCTGGCTGGCTGGAATGACTTGGTTAAAGATCTGTATACACATTCATGAGCAATGTTTTTACTGTAGAGGCAAAATGGAAGCCGGGGGGAAGGACACTTTGCATTGCTAATGAAGCAGGCGAGAGCGCAGTTCAAACTAAACACAGCAGATTAAATGAAAAACAACTAAGGGCCGATGCAATGTCTAGAAACTTGGAATTCGGTGATAACCCTCGTCTTTGGAAAGACGTCCAATCCCTAAATCCCAAAACTTGAAAAGCTGCCACAGAGAGTATGTGAAGCCGTCGGCGACGAGTCTATCGTAAGTATGTGGGGCGATCACTTCAGCAATATCCTGAATTGCATAAACGATCAAAACTCCCAAAGGGATGTAGATAACCTCCTTACTGATAACATTCGATTTCATTTCGCAGATCGTATTATGCCAGTTAACATCAGATGCCATAAACAACCCACCAAATAGTAAATCGCCCGGCTGTGATGGTCTTCCCGCAGAGGCTTTCATCAAATTCAGCCACCCGATAATTTACATTATGCTAGCTGCCCTATTCAGCGCGTGCATAATTCACGTTTCTTTCAGACGCCCTACTCTTAGTTCACTTGATACCATTAATCAAAAACAAGCTAGAGGATGCAGCTGACCCTGGCAACTGCCACCCGATTGCAATCACAACGATCTCGTCGAAGATACTTGAGTCGGTTCTTATAGGTAGACTTCTCCCCCTTTCTCCACACTACTGACAAACATTTCGGATTTAAAGCAAACCACTCAACCGAAACTTGCATCTACATTACTGAAAGAATTGTTGAACTATTACTTATCATCAGCCTCTCCTGAAGCTGCAAAAAATAGACACACTATATATAATTAGCATTTTATATTGCTGGTTCTCCACACAGCAATTCTGTCAAATGGGTTAAAGTATTGTCGTACACCTTCGGCACCCTAAACGGGCTTCGGCAAGGGGACATTCTCTCACCATACCTGTTTAATACGTACACAAATACCGTGAATGTCAAACTGAACTCGCTCCCAATCGGATGCACCGTCAATGAAACAATTATAAACAACCTCGGTTACGCCGACAATATGGTTATGATTTCCCGGTTCTAGGAAAATTCCTAGTCGGAAAATTCCAGCCGGAAGATTGCCAGGCGGAAAACAGCTAGTGGAGAAAACTGCCATTGAGAAAACTTCTAGGGAGGAATATTGCCATAAGGGCAAATTAAAAGATTGAGCTCAGAAAATCTAACCTACGTGAATACAATTTTAATCTGAAAAGAAAAAGTGATTCCTCTTTTCATATGATTGCTCATTTGGACCGAAACTACCATTTCTCTTTTTATAAGTGCTTATTTTATTATTTGAAGCCAACCTAAGTGACGAAACCCTGATAGTGCTTTAAAATAAATAAAAAGAACGGAATGGGGTTTTATTAAATGTAAACCTTAAGATTTAAAACGAAAAGTTTTATTCATCGACATTTAGTATATAAAAAAATAAAATGCATGAGGTTTTATTGAATGAAAACATAAAAAGTCATTATAATATAATGAAACTAAATGGGTATTTTACAAATAAGAACACGGTCTTTTTTTATTAAAATTGAATGGAGATTATAAGCAACAGACCGAAGAAATGTGATTTTATCGTCTGCGTTACATAGCTCAACAGCTCTCTTCAATTTATCATTGATACTTTTGTACTTCTTTGGATTACGAATCTCATCCCCTCGTTCAAATGTTGTATTTTTGTTTGCTCTAAAATTTCCCCCTTCTTCAAAAATGTAATACATTTCCAGATCTTATTCTGATGAGATTGTGCGATATTTTTTTGGAAAAAAAAAAAAAAAATTTGTTGAATCCTTCAATGCTGTTGTTGGTAGTACCTACATACGTAGCAAGCAAAGCTCCATTCTTTGAATATGCCACATAGGAATTGGAAATAACTGTGTTAACACATTTCAGAATTTCGTAACCATGATCCTTTGGCTTATGTAGTCTTGCTGGGCACAATTTCTGTTTTCTTACAGCACATTCCCAATAGACTTTTATTCCCTCACTTGTTAGAAAATAAGCCATTATGTGTATAGAGAATAAAGAAATAGTATATCTTTTTCGTACCAAATCACGCCTTGAACTGAACTCATTTCTTCTTTAATTAAGTCAGTCAAGTAAATTTTGAGTTTAAACATTAATAAATAAAAACAAATATAAAGGGACACTGTAGTATTGGTTTAAGCAAGCACTTATAAAAAGAAATGGTTAGTCTTAATTACTAATATTCATGTCACTTCAAATTGTAAAACAAGCACTTATGAAAAGAGAAATGAGAAATGGTAGTTTTGGTCCAAATGAGCTCAATCCTTTCATTTGCCAATGGCAATGGCAATATTCCTCACTGGCAGTTTTCTGAATGGCAATCTTCCGGCTGGAAATGTTCCAACTGGGAATTTTCCGTGCGCGGATTTCCCCGTCAGTGCAAAGTCTCCGGCGACTCATCGACACTGGCCGCCAATATGCAGAGGGATTTGATATCAAATACAACGAAACCAGGACCCAGTGCATGTCGCTGCTCCCGAGATCGTTAAGCATACTGCAAAACCACAAATTTTCTTCAGAAGTCATTGGCTGTAATTCGTGCACGAATTTCTGTATTTGGGTCACATAATCACGGACGACCCAAAAGACACGGCAGGCATAGAACGGAGTCATCGTAAACTATGCGCAACTGACAACATGATTGCAAGGAGGTTTGTCTTCTGTCACCGAGACATGAAACTGCTGCTCTTCCGCTAGTATCGCTACAGTATCTATGGGTGTTCCCTATGGACGAACTATACCCGAGAGGCCATGAGACATTTTGGGACGCCTCACAAGCACTCGTCGCTACCACTCCGCCACACAACTTTAAAATCATTGTAAGGCGAACAATGTCCAATCTGATCAGCCGAGAGAGAAACAACAGCAGTTCACGCATGCAAAGCATCCTAAGTAGTGAGGCAAGTTCTACATTGTGGGAAAGATGGGAAAAGAGGTGTTTGTTCCCTAACTGACTTAATCTCTGGTTTTTGCAGTATCATCTGCAGAATCTGTCATTATTATCATAATTGCTACGATTATTGTTATTATTGGTATTTTCCTTTTTTCATTATTACTCTGAATATTATCAGTATAGTTTTGCTACTTTCAATTTTCATACTTAACCCTAGTTGGAATTTCATTATAAACAGTCTGTTCACTAATTGTTATAATTCTAAAATGGTTTCTTTAATATTCTCAGTATTATTACTGCTATTACCATTATTGTGATTAATATCGTTTTTTTACTACTTCAGCAACTGTGTGGGTATTGTCACTTAATTTTTTATCATGTTGTCTCATGTATCTAGATTGTATATGTTATTGTCTATACTCGGTCTTAGTATTAAGTTACAGGCCAGGTGTGGACATTTTAAATCGTCCCACCCAACCGAAACCAATTACTGGCCTTTCTCTGCGAAATGAATAAGATGGACAACTCTTATAGTTCCCAAAATTTGTGTAAACTAAATGGCTGTCACTTTTGTTAGTTTTAAAGTTTACTTTGGGGAAGTTAGCAACAAACTACAGGGCAGTCGATGACCACAGTACTGTTGCTGTGACGTAAGTTTAATAAATGAAATAATGAGAGGGAAAACGGCTTCGTGAGCCTCTTCCTTTGAAGCAACGCCATGCAGGGGAGAAAGTGTCTGAAATTGAAGTCATCACGCTAAACATCCTGCACTGTTCTACCCCTGTCTCTGTAGTCGACATTGTTACGACATTTATGTGCAGCTCACAAGGATAATACAAAAATTCATAAAACTGATATGTTTATTTTGACTTTTGACATATAATTTGATGTACACACAATTCTAAAACACACTGTATAAAAACATACATCTAAACCATCTATACGTGAATGCTGTAATCATTGCCTGATCTTGTAGCTACGGGGCGTCTGCAAAGAGAGAAGAAAAGAACATTTTGGTGAACAGGACAAGGGCAATTTGCACCTTCTTTCCAGTAAATTCTACAATAATGAAGGAATACTATCACTCTGTTGTACAACTTACAGTCAGAAAGCAGCAAAGTCAATCTTGCTCTGTAAAAATGGTTTCATAATTTATACAAATATAAAAATGCATTGGTATTGCAAGCATCACTTCAGAAAATATTTACACACAACACGGAGTCATCATTCATTACATGGAGAATGAAGGTAGATCATTTCGATATCAAAATATTCAAAGGTTACAAAATCTTTTATTTTCACCCTGAAACACTCAGAACAAAGACAGATCTTAGGAAAAAATATTCAGTTACAAAAATCCAAATCATTATGGTGACATGATACGTACACACAACGCACATTAAAACTCAAGTCAAAGATAACTTTCCAAACTTCAACTAAATAAATACACATACACATAAAACTAGAATAATGACAGGACACTGAAACAGTCTAGGTCAAAACAGAAACAGAAAGAAATGTTCTTATCACCAACTGATCCCAACTGAAATGAACAAAATACAAGCACACAGTCTCTGGAAAAGGCTTGCTAAGCGACACTTACTATCTAACTAAATTACGCGTGTGAAATTAAAACTAAATTGACATGTACACAAAAGAAAGAAAATTGAAAGAAATCAGAGGCATGTCATAATGAAAGTACTTATATTAATTTACTGGGTTTATAGTTGAAGGAAGTTCTAAAATATTGTTAATCTTCAAGAGGAACTACACGTGTGAGATAATCGTCCCAGACTTGAAAATGGTTGGCAAGGAAAAGTGGGTCATGGCAAATTCAAGAGTGTCGCCTGAGCCAAAGAATGCTACTCAACATAAGCAACAGAAAGAAAAATCTACTGGACTCGGTGCGGGTTTGACGTTTACCTTGGTTGCAAACCCCTTGGTGTAGCGGCCCCTAAGCCCGTTTCCCTAGGGTCCCTGTCACACTCTGCTTCGGAGAGTTCCCTGGAATCGGAGAACCCCGTGGGGGGCCTTAGGGGCCCTCCTACAGCGCCTTCCACTGAGTACACGCTCTCCAGGGTGTTGGACCTGGAGGGGAGTGGTCGGGGCTTCATCGTGGGTATGTAGTATAGCTATCGTAATGCTCGATCATCAAGTTATCACGGCTTACATTTACTGCTATTGGTACTATCATTATTGCAACCTCCTCCTCCGTCTACTACTACTACTACTACTACTACTACTACTATCTTCTCTACTACTACTACTACTACTAACACCATCGTCAATTTTCCTTCGGCTAGAGCTTTAATGTTGCTGCTACTTTTCCCTCATCAATGCCTGATCAACATTCCCAATTTGAAGTAGCGGAAGGACTAGAAATGCCAGTTACTGATACCATCACCAATGCCACTACTATTAGTCGTACTGTTACATTTTTTAAATACTGCATAGCGAGATAAGCACTAAACTCGTCTTAATTTATAAATGTAAATATAAATAAAGATAAAAGAGAAGGGCCATCCATACACACTCAAGGATTCCAACACCTGGAAGAGGTTATTTTGCAATAAATGATTCTAAATTTCTATTTCTAAATAATGACACATGAAATTTATAATTAACGTGACAACCATTAGGTTAACTGGATACCCTAACTTTAGAGCAAACTGCAACTTTAAAAACCATGTAATGTCAGCAATGCTAAAAAGGTGACTGGAAAAATATTACAGGGAAATTAAGATGCAGAACAGAACAGATGTTTGATGTAAACAGACAAATGAGAGTATAAAGGAATAAACTGTTAAAAGAAATCATTCAGTCTTTATAATTAAAAGAGAAAATGCAAACAACATTAAACGAACAAAATGCTCAAGGCATCCATCAAATAGCAAGGCTAACTAACATCTACGAGTTAACAAAGTTCATCATCAAAGCAAAAGCAGCGTCCACTAATATCTATGAATAAGCTATAACATGAGAAGGAAAAATACAGAATCAAGATATAAGCAGAGATAAAAAAAAAACTAATGTGAACAACGCTGCCGTTGGTACCATTTTTGAGACCTTTCGTGGAAGAGAATCCTGACGCATAATTATCAGAGTTCAGCATAGGGAGTTCAAAGGCAGTTAGCAAAATTTACGTAACGCCATTAAGAGTTCAATTATTTAAAGTCCGCATTCAGTATATATTTATTTTTGGGGAACAGTTTCAGAAGGGCGGAGATTAGTCTGAAACATTCTCAAATATCTTTCGGAAAACAACTTCCAGATTTAAAGTGAACAGTAGGCAGCCTTCCTTCTCAGGCAAAAAGTGTATCGATAATATACTCTCATTTCATGCGCCAGAAAACGTCAACCAAGTTGTAGAATGACATAGAGCTCTACAAATCTAAACTCTTCTCATTAAAAACTTCACGGAGAAAATACCAATTCAAGCAAATAATAATAATAATAATAATATAATAATAATAATAATAATAATAATAATAATAATAATAATAATAATAATAATAATAATAATAATAAATATCAAAGGCAATGACAGCAAATTCAAGCTAAATTACTGCCTGACCATTCAACACACAAGCTTCACTATTCTACCATAAAATGTTTCACCTTATACACCTAAGCCATTAAAACAGAGACAGTATCCAATTTGGTTTATTCAATAATAAATATTATAAATCAAAGCAAGCTACATTACAAACATAGTTATGCATAGCCACACTTTCAAAACCCAAGAGCAACTGCCATTATCAGAAGCAATGAATACTTTGAAGAGATTTGGGGAAACGGAACTATGGAAGGAGACTAAAAAAGACAGGCGAAGTGTAAAACAACTCTCATTTACAGATTCACATTGATATTAATTCATGCCATTCACGAAAACGTCCTTAACTTGAAGTCACAATCTCAGTTCAGAGGTATGAAGAATATGACACTAAAAGACGGAGGAAACAGTTTATGAGTTACACACACGCACACACACACAAAGGGCGTCACATTTTAGTTTCATAGGATAAATCAATTCTAAGAGATTCCTTGAAATTTCCAAATAGGAGTATCATCTGACAATATACAAAAATGAGAGGATTTGCGGCCCAGCCTGTTTATGCATGTATCCATAGACTTGTGGGTTCCTGTATCCTCATTTGCCAGGGACGCGTAGTGTATTCTATGGGCATTCTATTCCGTGGCAGTTTTCTTTTCCAAGTTAATGATCTTTTGTGCTTGTTTCACACTAACGTTTACTCATCTTGAATAACGAAGCGAATAAACACATGATCAGAATGCTCTTCTCTAAAACCTCGCGACCACAAAGCGAATGTGACAAGCTTCTTGGCAAGATGACATACAGATATACAAAAATCATAAAACCTCTACAATGTGAGAAGTTGCCATGTTATCGGCTGCATTTTGAATTTCATAATTTATGAATGGATAATGAGTTGCAAACCAAATGTAATTTCTGACGCATCAGCTATTTTTAATGATGTTTGACAAAGACAACATCAAACTTGCTTAAGGCAGGAACGAGGGACCTTTTCCAAACACGGCCCAACAACCGCGACGAAATATGATATAGGTCAATATGCTGGACAGGTGACCGAATGTACCAGGGTC